>NC_090749.1:12374303-12427258 GCF_036898095.1 Palaemon carinicauda
GGATAAACACTTTTAGAAACATCACTCAAACTCACTTAAAGTTAAGGAAAGAAAAAAACCTCTCCAATATTTATTTGGAGGAGATGGGTAGGGGAAATACTTATATGACTCTGGGCTATAAGACCAGGCACAGGGGTCAGGAGGCCATTCATCACCATGGTGAAACTGGGATTTGCTTACTTTCTCCCTCATATCACGAGTTGGTTTAAGAATTACAGCAAAAATTTTCAGGATAAGTTTAAAAATGTTCTGAAATTTTAACGTAAAAACAGATAATATTACGGACGATGAAATAATCCCTTCAACTTTGCTCACCAAACAAGAAAGTTTTCTTCCAAAGAAAAAGAAGAGAAAATTCATTTTCACAAACTGCGTAATTTCGTTTGAGTAAATTCTCATTAAGATCACTTAGGAACTCCTGACCATTTGATAATGGGATGACGAATAAAAAAATGTTCTTGTTTGTTGACAAGTAATTGATGGTAATACGAGACATGAAAGGAAAAATACTTTAAAACAATTAGTCTTTTTTTTTGTTAGAGTTTCCACAGGTTTAGGAAGTAGGGGTCTAATTGCATAGAATCTGTGTAAAACACGTGTGTGTGTGTGTGTGTGTAATACTAGTCTATCTGTCTTCCTTTCCTTAAAAAATGAAGGTAATTCTAACCAGAATCATACTTTACTACAACGATGTAGTTTTTCCTCAGCTTTGAAAGCCAATTAAATTTAATCTCCTTAGGTGGTAAGATCATGGTTGAATTACCCTCCATTACTTGGGGCTATTTTGACTGATGACTGGAACACTCCAATCATCGGATCTAATCCAATTAGGAGAGATATCAAGATTGGAAGAGCAATGTAGATCAGTGCCATCGATATCCTCTAATAATGAATAGAAATCCTTGGAAATGTCAATGATGAAAAGTAAATAATTGTCAGCAAAATCCTTCCTTCCATTAAGAAAGGTGTTTTCTTACTTCAGAGTGAAGGAGAAAAACAGATATTAGATTCAATCACAAAACCTTCTTTCGCAAAGGAAAGTCAACCAAAGAGACAAAACGCAAAGGAAATATTATTGTTATAACTCAGATTCTGGTCACAGTGAGTCAAAATCATTATTATCATTACTATTATTATTGCTGTGATTATTACTAAAGCCACAGTGACTTGATAGTTGCGCAAAATGTTCAATTGTTGTATAAGTTTATGGAAAATATACCTTATTTTTGGGCTCAAGCCATGTCGTCCTGATGGAAGTTCCTATAGGGTAGCTTCCTAGGGTATATTACAACTACATCGATATTCCCAGAGAATTTACCTTAAGGTACCAGAATTCTAACTCCTGGAGCGAGTATCCCTCGTGAAAGGGATATCGCGACATATCAGAGGACGTATTCTTGACACGCCACATGGCAATCTGCATCCTAGACAGAGATTTCGTCTCGTAGGAGGGATTGGCAAGAAACGAATTCGGGAAAGAAAAAGGGGAGCCGCTCCCAAGGCTTCCTTATCCTCCGATTCGTATGCGTGCCTGGCGCCAATCCTGGCGCCATCTGTATTTCTTTTTGCGTAGCTTAACAACTCGGTTTTTTTTCCTGTGTTTCTCGCAAATCTTGGATTTATTCTACTTTTTCATGGCTTCTTCGTCTTCGTCGGCCTCTGATAAGTTGAGTATAATGTCTTTTATGTATAAATGTAGGCTCTTGGTAAAATTTTGAGTGATTAATAGGATTAATCTTTGATACAAGAGCCGTAGCCTACCAGAGGCGTCCTGGACGCTGTCGCTCGCTAGGTATAAATTTAGTTAGTCAGAGCGACATTCCTGTTGATTTGCTTTCATAAATTTTAGCTATTTAGCATTACATAGGATTTCCTTTCGTGCTTAGTATTAATTTGGCGAAGTATTCGCCATTCTAGCCTACGCTAGGCCATGTAGCCTAGTCGTTTGGTCCTAGTACTTCATGCATGATTTTGGTTTTTCCGGGTGTAATAAAAATTTTATTGAAGCTTTAGGCTATATTTTATACATTTAAGACTGTGTGGAATATTTCCAAGATAGTATACGAGTGAGTTTCGGTGATTTAGGTAATCGATTCTCTTGGTGCCTAGGCTAGTTGCTTATGGAGCCTTAGTATACTTTATCATACACCCCGGTTGCTTTCTTTTCTTCGGAGAAGGTATGCAATCCCTTTCCCTCTGTTTAAGCCTTGGGCTTATCCCTAAGTGGTTTTTTCCGAATTTATTTTCGATAAAACTATACTGGGGTGTTACTGTACCTTCCTGTTCCTGTAGTATGGTTCAAGAGGGACAGAACAACAGAGTTTTTTAGTGTGAGTCTGTGTTGTCTGGCTTGGGGCAGAGTCCCCCTCGCTGGCCTGACACAGACAAAGGGAGCTTAGCCCTCTTAGGTCACTACCGAAGGTTTCTGTGGATATGATTCCTTCTTTTGTGATCTACCAGACTAGTCCTTGTTGCTGTTCTCGGAGGAGGATAAGTTTCTTTCCCTGGGAGTACCAACACCTTCCTTGCTTTGGTGCTCTGGGAGCTGGCAAGTATTGCTGGCCTTCCCCCTTAGATCTCCCTTAGGCTAAGATAAGTTTCTTGGCTGCGGGTGATCTGTCACTAAAGCAAGGTTGGTAGGACCCTCTTGTCCCTTCCCCCTCTTTCTCCGTAATGGCCTAGCCATTACTGTACTGTACGTCGTTCTACATCTGGACCTAGTATAGGTTAGGATGTGGAATTGACTCAGCCCGAGCTGCCGGCCGGCAAGGGTCTTATGTTTTCGAGTGCTGCCCGGACCTCTCTTGGTCCCTCATCCATGCCTGCCTGTAGAGCCAGACGGCATTGGTCAGGAAGCCTGAATTAGTTTCTCCCCTTCCTTATATGCACTCTTTCGGTTGCCGGGCTTGGAGGTTGTGTACACTCTTATCCCGGCATCCATTCTATTTTTCTTCTAGTGCTGTACCCGACCCGGCTGCCGGCCTATGAGGCCGGCAGCCGGGCAGGTGTAGTCCTCTGGTTCTTTTGCTGCCGGCTGGCATCGGTCTTGTACCTTTGCCGGCCGGCTTATGTCAGCCCTTGTCTGCCGGTCACCAAGAGTGTGGCCGGCAGCTGAGTACTACCTTGTGTAGTTGTCGGCCGGCAGCCATTGCCGGCCGGCAGTTGCTGCCGACCGGCACATGCATTTGAACCAGAGTGCTGCCGCCTTATAGCTGTTAAGTAGTATACTTTAAACCTAGTTATGGTGTGTGCCGGCCGGCAAAGGCCGGCCGGCACGCATCCCCCTATACTGTACTAGTATTCTTCAGTATAACATATACAGAAAGAAGAAAACTATGGTAAGGGTTTTGGTACAGCACTGTGTCTTTTAACACTATTGTGTTTTCTCGCACATCCCTTTGCTGTTGCCCTACAGATAGGAAAGTGAGTTCTTTCCTGTCTATTATCCAGGATTTTAAAATCATTGCTTAGGTGTGAGCTCCACCTGTTTCCTCTGGAAACCTTGCATTGGTTACTCTAGAAGAGATTAACCATCTGATTTTATTATCTGGAAGGCTGCAACAATGGGTTGTGAAGGAAACACAAGTGTGTGTCTTTCCTTTATGAATTGTTATGCTATACTATGCATATCCAGTGATACATAGTTCACTTGATACTCATGGAAATTTCTTCTCTTTACAGGAGGACCCTCCGAAGTGCGGAAATGTTTTCTGCAACGTCCGCAGCAAGAACCTCTGCGGACATGAGTGTTGTAGGAGACACGCAGCATGCGCTGTCTCCAAGGATGATCTCCAGTATTGGGACCCTCAGGTATGTACTGTATGCACTAACCTGATTACTGAGGCTTTTGATTCCCCTAGGACGGCGGAATCAAGGGATATAGCAAGGGAGAAGCTTCGTACCTGGGTAAGGGGCTTCCAAAAGAACACCTCTGGCCCTTATCTTCCAAGTGAGAAGATGAGGGCGTATCTTTTTCCCAAGGCATCAGCTGATGCAGTGATTCCCCAGCCTCAAGAGGAGATCCCCCAAGATCAGGTCCAGGTGGACGTTGAAGTCACAGTCGCGATGCAAGACATCCAGTTAGATGACAGGATGTCTGACATGGACGAGCGTTTGGAACAAGACCTCCTGGCAGAAGGTCAGGATGAAGTTCAAACCCCGGACGTCGTAGAGGATGAGGTCGACGAGGTGTCGGCTACTCCAGTTCAGATTCCGAAGCCTATTCCCTCAACATCGGCCGGTCTCCCAGTAGAACTGGGACAGGCCCTCTCTTCGATTGTTGGAATGATCCAACAAATGCAGAAGGAGAATCAGGAGAAGGCGGCTGCAATGGAACTGCGAATGCAGTGCCCTGCAGAATCACATGGGCCCCAGAAAAAGCTCAATGTGAAAGACCTTCCCTTGTGCTCGGATGCTAACCCATGGAGGTATGCTGAGCACATGTCGATGACGACTGGAAAGATCGTCATCTCGGATATGCTGGGCTCAGTTCCCCTGGAGGGTGGAATTCTGGCCCAGCAAGGCACCATATCCGGACTGTTATGTCCGGCTGAGGAAGGAACCAGCTTCAAAGGAGGAAGCAGAGCCGAAGGAGGTCATAGTGATGACCATGCTAAGGCTCAAGCTCTACTTTCATCTTCGATGAAAGAGAGGGGCTTCTCTAACTCAAAGGTAGCTGCATTGAATAGGAAGCTCCCTTCCTTTGTGTCCTCGCCTACTAGAGCCTTCCCCCTTTTACAGAAAGGGTTTCTGGCTGTACTAAAAGCAATCGAGGCCGGCAAGTCTTACCCCTCCCTAGAGGAGTGTAAACCCTTGTCGCTGGCCCTGCCTATGGACCACAAAGATTGGAAGGACGTCCATCTTACGTTCTAAGTGGGAAAGTTGGAGGCTGATATTGCCGGACGTCAGTTCGGCAAAGACCTCCCTAAGCTGTCTGACTTTCTTTTGCGAAGTGAGTTCGATACAAAAGAAAGACTGACTGCCTCAATGTCTCTTCAGACTACTCTCGAGACGTTGGCAAGTGACCCCAAGGTCCATGAAATGTTCATGGTAGTGGCCAAGCCTCATCTGGCCACAGTGACGAAGGACCTTTATGGCTTCGTCAAGGCAAGGAGAGCTTGTAGGGAGTTCGTGTTTACCTCGGCTACAGTGAGGCACGAGCTAAAGAAACTAATCTCCTCCAACATTTGGGGAAAAGACCTTTTTCCCTACCGACTTGGTCAAAGAAGTTTTTGATAAAGCCACCTTGGAGAATAGAAACCTTCTCCAGAAGTGGGACCTGGCTATCAAAAGAAAGTCTTCCCCGGATGAGGGTCCTCAACCAAAGAGGAAGAATATGAGGACTAGGCTACCGTCTCGGCCAGCCAAGCCTTTTAGACAGCAACAGCAACTGCAATTGCCATTGCCTCCAGTGCCCCAGATGGTGGCACAAACCCCGACCACTTTTCAGTGGGTACCCCAGGCTGTGCCAGGTCAGTCCACGGCATTCACCCCAACGTTCGAAGGACAGTCTTCTTCCTTTCGAGCAAAGTCTAGAGGAGCAGCCAGAGGCTCGTCTAGGCGCCCCTCAAGGGAAAGGGGATTCAGAGGTGGTCGTGGTCAGGGAGGCAAGACCTCAGGAAGGCAGTCCAAGTGAAATGATACCGGTAGGAGGGAGACTGATGAAATTTTGGGATCGTTGGACCTTCGATCCCTGGGCCCAAAGCCTACTCAAGAATGGACTGGGCTGGAGCTGGTACAGCACTCCACCCCCGTGCCTTCGGTTTTTCCAACACTCCACCCCCGTTCTGGAGGAGTACGTTCAAGAACTGTTGGAGAAAAAGGTGATCCGAAAGGTGAAGTCCATCAAATTCCAAGGGAGGCTGTTTTGTGTTCCCAAGAAAGACTCGGAAAAGCTCAGAGTCATTCTGGACTTGTCGCCACTCAACAAGTTCATAGTGAATTGCAAATTCAAAATGCTAACACTGCAACACATAAGGACCTTACTGCCCAAGAGGGCATACTCAGTCTCTATAGACTTGTCAGACGCCTATTGGCACATCCCAATCAGCCGTCGACTCTCCCCCTACCTAGGGTTCAGGCTACAACGGAGACTATACGCCTTCAGAGCCATGCCATTCGGGCTAAACATAGCCCCGAGGATTTTCACGAAGCTTGCGAGCGCAGCTCTCAAACAATTACGCCTAAAGGGAATTCAGGTAGTAGCCTACCTGGACGACTGGCTGGTGTGGGCAGCATCCGAGACCGAATGCTTGCAAGCTTCCAGTCAGGTGATCCAGTTCCTAGAGTACCTAGGCTTCAAGATCAACAGAAAAAAGTCTCGACTTTCTCCATCCCAAAAGTTCCAGTGGCTGGTAATCCACTGGGACCTTTTGTCACACTGTTTCTCCATCCCAACGAAGAAAAGGAAGGAGATAGCGGGCTCTGTCAAGAGACTTCTAGATTCCGAAAGGATATCAAGACGCGAACAGGAGAGGGTACTAGGCTCTCTCCAGTTTGCTTCGGTGACAGACCCAGTGCTAAGAGCACAGCTAAAGGATGCAACCGGAGTTTGGAGAAGGTATGCATCAAACGCGCGAAGAGATCTGAGAAGACCAGTGCCGCCTCGGCTACGTACTCTTCTCAGGCCTTGGTCCCAAGCCAGACATCTAAAGAAGTCTGTTCTTCTTCAGCCACCTCCCCCGTCGATGACAATTCACTCAGACGCCTCAAAGGAGGGATGGGGAGGTCACTCTCATTGGAAAAAAGTCCAGGGGACTTGGTCCAAGCTATTCAGGACCTTTCACATAAACTTTCTAGAAGCTATGGCAATGCTCCTTACCTTAAATAAAGTCTCCCCGCGTCACTCGATCTACATAAGATTGGTGATGGACAGCGAGGTGGTTGTGAGATGCTTGAATCGACAAGGGTCGAGGTCACCACCTCTCAACCAGGTGATGTTAGCCATTTTCCGATTGGCAGAAAAGAAGAAGTGGTACCTGTCGGCAGTTCACCTTCAAGGAGTCCGCAACGTGACAGCGGACGCTCTATCCAGGTTCACACCGATAGAGTCGGAATGGTCCTTAGACGCAGGATCATTCTCCTTCATTCTGAATCAAGTCCCAGAACTGCAGATAGACCACTTTGCGACGAAAGACAACAAGAAGTTGCCCCTGTACGTGTCCCCGTACGAGGACCCCTTAGCGGAAGCAGTGGACGCGATGTCCCTCGACTGGAACAGATGGTCCAGGATTTATCTGTTCCCCCCTCACAACCTTCTGTTGAGGGTCCTCAACAAACTGAGATCCTTCAAGGGGGTAGCGGCAATAGTGGCCCACAAGTGGCCGAACAGCATGTGGTTCCCCTTGGCGTTGGAACTACAGCTGAAGTTTGTGCCTCTACCACATCCAGTTCTGACCCAGCGAGTCCAGAAGTCGACTGTCTGCGCTTCATTACAGAAAACCCGGACCCTGCAGCTCATGATTTTCTCGCCCTTGCGGTGAGAAAGCATTTCGGGATTTCAAAAGCCAGCATAGACTTCCTAGAGGAATATAAGTGCAAATCGACTAGAAGGCAATGTGAGTCATCTTGGAGAAAAAAGTGGCCTTTGTAAAGGCAAAGAATCCGCAGGAGATCTCAACAGACTTCTGCTTATCTTTCTTCATCCACCTCCATGGTCAAGGGTTGGCAGCTAACACGATTTCAGTGTGTAAATCTGCTTTGATGAGACCTATTTTATTTGCCTTCCAGATCGACCTAGGTAACGAGATCTTTAATAAAGTTCCGAGAGCCTGTGCTAGGCTCAGACCTTCAGCACCTCCAAAGCCCATCTCATGGTCTTTAGACAAAGTTCTTCATTTCGCCTCCCTGTTGAGCAATGAAGAATGTGCGTTAAAGGATTTGACACAGAAAGTTATTTTCCTATTTGCACTCGCGTCCAGGGCCAGGGTTAGTGAGATCGTAGCCCTTTCGAGAGAGGCAGGTCGTGTTCAGTTCCTGGATGGGGGGGAACTGAACCTATTTCCGGATCCTACGTTTCTCGCCAAGAATGAGTTACCCACCAACAGGTGGGGTCCCTGGAGAATCTGCCCTCTGAAAAAAGATGCATCTCTATGTCCAGTAGAATGCCTAAAGGTCTATCTTCGTAGAACTTCAGACTTCAAGGGTGGTCAACTATTCAGGGGAGAAACATCAGGCTCAAATTTATCTCTGAATCAACTCAGAGCGAAAATCACATATTTTATTCGCAGAGCGGATCCTGACAGTACACCCGCAGGTCACGATCCGAGGAAAGTTGCCTCATCCCTAAATTTCTTTAATTGTATGGATTTTGAACATCTCCGTTCATACACGGGCTGGAAGTCTTCCAGAGTGTTCTTTCGCTACTATGCGAAGCAAGTAAAGGTGAACCTAGCATAAGTACAGACATGTGTGCCGAGCGTTTTTAACGCTAATGTGATTGATTTGTAATACAGACTTTTATGACTTGATACCTCGGTATCTTAAAAAAGTGGCATTTAATGTTTTTTCTTTCAGATAAACAAGGTCTGTTTACTATCATACTTATGCTTAAAGTTTTGGGTTATCCTCTTTATATATATATATATATATATATATATATATATATATATATATATATATATATATATATATATATATATATATATATATATATATATATATATATATATATATATATATATATATATATATATATATATATATATATATAATTGCTGTTAACCTGTCTATTTATTGTCTGTCAATAAACTTGTTCTTGAGAACCTTGCGTCTCTTTCACCTGTGTCAATTTTATTGGTATAATTGAGCATTTATTCTATGTACCTTATCTGGGATAATTCTAATAGAATTGTTCTGTTATGCAAGCTATGTTGCATTGGTTTATGTAGTCCCCTATTGGGAGGACTCTGTCCCATAAAGGGACGAGGGCGGTTTTATTAGTTTCTTCCTATGAGGATATAAACCTTTGTCCAATACAAGTATTGTGCGGATTACTGGTCAATATATATTGACGCAGTGGCTCTTTACAAACTATGCTTCACTTAATATAGGGCGAGACCACTATATTAGCTTGCCTGGTATTCATACATAGGTATATGTACTCTTCGAGACTTTTCCAGAGTCTAGTAGGACTCTTCCCTGTAGGGGGCAGGAAGCTCTAACATAGTTTATAGTTAGTTGAAAAGATGTATAACGGTAACATCTTAGGTCTCTAGGTCTAGTCGACCGGGGAAAAATTACCTCCGGGGAGTACGGCACGTTCTGAGAATCCACAGATACAGTAATGCTCTGGTACACTTCCATCAGGACGACATGGCTTGAGCCCAAAAAACGGATTTTGAGCGAAGCGAAAAATCTATTTTTGGGTGAGATAGCCATGTCGTCCTGATGGACCCGCCCTTGCCTTTCTAAGAAAGGGCTGTAGGACCCCTCCCTACATACAGTATCTGTAGCACCTCTTGTACGCCACAAGGAATACAGATGGCGCCAGGATTGGCGCCAGGCACGCATACGAATCGGAGGATAAGGAAGCCTTGGGAGCGGCTCCCTTTTTTCTTTCCCGAATTCGTTTCTTGCCAATCCCTCCTACGAGACGAAATCTCTGTCTAGGATGCAGATTGCCATGTGGCGTGTCAAGAATACGTCCTCTGATATGTCGCGATATCCCTTTCACGAGGGATACTCGCTCCAGGAGTTAGAATTCTGGTACCTTAAGGTAAATTCTCTGGGAATATCGCCGTAGTTGTAATATACCCTAGGAAGCTACCCTATAGGAACTTCCATCAGGACGACATGGCTATCTCACCCAAAAATAGATTTTTCGCTTCGCTCAAAATCTGTTTTTTCTTATATTTCTCTCAACACGTATATTCGAACGGGAAAAATGTTTATAGTTAAACAGTAAAATTTATTCAGTTGATTTATATACAAAATGTAGGTTAATTATTATTGTTTCAGGATCAATTCTCGATCCATTTGAAAAATCCCAACCGTTGAACTCAACATTTTTGTGGAGTTCTCAAATGGACAGATATCTGAATTCAGTCCATTCCAATATTGCTACTTTGACAATTTCGCTTCAAGTCTCTCAGCATCGAGATCTAATTTAGATCCTAGATTTTAATGTTCATATTGATGAACTTTGGCAAATAATCTGAATACTGAAATGCACTCAGTATAAACAATGTCATAGGCATTCCATAGAACCCAGGAGCAATGCATATACTATATATATATATATATATATATATATATATATATATATATATATATATATATATATATATATATATATATATATATATATATATATATATATATATATATATATATATATATATATATATATATATATATATATATATATATATATATATATATATATATATATATATATATATATATATCACCGACGAATGGCATTTAATACCGAATTCTATCTTGGGAATATACTTCCACTTGGAATTCATTTTATGGTAACAGCTTCTGGCCGGGTGGAGATTCGAACCCCCACCTGTACGGCTGGAAACCATGCTTGCAGGGACACTAGCTCGGTCGGTAGTGTCCCTGCAGGCATAGTTTCCAGCTGTACAGGTGGGGATTCAAATCTCCACCCGGCCAGAAGCTGTTACCATAAAATGAATTACAAGTGGAAGTATATTCCCAAGATAGAATTCGGTATTAAATGCCATTAGTAGGTGATATTTACATTGATTAAAATCACGTGAGCTTGTAATATATATATATATATATATATATATATATATATATATATATATATATATATATATATATATATATATATACACACACACACACACATATATATATATATATATATATATATATATATATATATATATATATATATATATATATATATATATATATATATATATATATATATATATATATATATATACACACACACATATATATATATATATATATATATATATATATATATATATATATATATATATATATATACATATATATATAATTGCTTTTTTTTCCTAGTCCTTCTTCCCAAAACCTTGTTCCCACTTTACCAACTTCCTGCAATTGTCCTTTGCAGCGATGTTGAGACCTCTGAACATCTTGCAATACGCGACAGGTTATTTCCTCAACATAAACTAAGAACAAGTGTCCGGTTACCACTTTCTGTGTCCATTAGTTAAGGAAACTCTCTTTGGAAGTGTCAGGCATCATGAAAGTTATGAGAATTACAAGTGTCGTTTTAAAGTTAAGCTTCTTTCTTAGAATAGACTGAAATAGGGGAAGGAAGTAGATTAGTTGGAAATGCATAATAGTTTTCTCTTGTGAGTATTTTAAAGAAAAAAAGTCCTACGTTTCCCCTCTCACTTATAACCTTTGTTCCACACTCCTTATTATGAAATATATTCCTTCTTTGCAAAACCCTTTAACAGTCTCCTTAAAAGCAATTAAACAAGTTTAAAAAGAAACACTGTTCAAGGTTGAAAAATCCCTTCTCTGACTTTGAAAGAATATTACGTAAGTTTTGGGGAACATTATTCAACCTTTTGCAGGAACATTAAATCAGCTTTGTTTTGACCTTAAATACGATCTATAGAGGACTGATTTTCATTTATCATTCTCTTGCTTGAGGGTACACCCGGGCATACTGTTCTATCTTATTTCTCTTCCACTTGATTTAAAAAAAAGATAGTTCATATATGAAAATTCTATTTTATATTGTTACCGTTTTATTTCAATTATTAATTACTTTTCTCAAAGTCTATCTATTTCATTATTTCCTTTCCTCACTGGACTATTTTCACTTGGGCTTATAGCATACTGATTTTTCAAACTAGGATTGCAGCTTAGCTTGTAATAATAATAATAATAATAATAATAATATAAAACTGGCCTTGTTTTTTTTTATCCTTCAAAACTAGAATAACTTTCTCTCTCTGGACATGAACGAAGCGTCGAGTTTTCTTCCATTTTGATTTTGGTCCAAAATCAAAATGACTTTGGAATACCAGACCAAGGATCCGAAAAACGGGATTAGGAAAGACAAACTGAGAAGGATCTAACACATCATTTAACGCCTCTCTCCTCCTCCTTCATATTCTCATTACGTGAATAATTAATAAAGAAGTGAAAAATAAGATAATGATGGAAAGAATAAAACAAGAGAAATAGTCTGGACGATGAAGATAAGAAGAATAAGGACACCAGCAGCGAAATCAAATAATAAGCAGAATGGAAAGGAGGAGAGCTAATAAGATTGAGAGTATTCCCTGTCCCCTGAGCAGTGTCCGTCCACGAGATCAAAAGACATGATAAACAAATCATTGGTCCAAGAAACACATAAGGTGGCCCTAAATGGGAATAACAAATGGTCTACCCAAAATGTTAATATCGATATTGGTATTATTGCCATTATTTAGGTCCTTCAACACCATCTTTTCTGGTGTGAAAATTCATCCTTGTTAGGCTCTACTTGAAGACTAAAGGATAACACTCAGGTATCAACTCGCACAAGTCTCACTTGAAGACAATTTCAAGGATTACCAAGTTAGTCTCTTCCTCTCTTCTTGAGCTTTGCACAATTTTATATCCAAGACCATCACGATAAAGGATGTATTTTTTTAAGATATAAAGGGATTTATTGATAAAGGGTCTAGGGATTATATCCCATTCTCATTTTTGTCAAAGAATATTTTCGTTTTATGATGGATATTATTTGATAGATAAAATTAATAACGAGAATTTCTGTATAAAAAGAAAGTTTATCTATTCTTTGTATCCATTAAATTCGGTTCATTACTCTCTATGGGAGATATTTCAAGGGATTTAATGATACAAATCTAGACTTTACTTAAAAAGGAAATTGGAAAGTTGTATTCGACATTGCGATCTAAGAAAATTAATTTACAATCTGAATTGGAATACCTCCAATATACAGAGGGCCTTTAATTCCCTCTAAAACCTCTCGGGCTTCATTGTGACCCAGTGGTACTCCCTTCCATTCCCTGATGGAAGAGACGGGATTTTGAATATTGATTCCAAATATGTCAAGCATTTATATATATGGTCGGCTTTCTCTCGTGTTTACTCCACTAAGGAGAGATATTATATCACTCAATATATGGAGTGAGGAGATTTCCTCATACAGTAACATTTGATTCTCTCTCTCTCTCTCTCTCTCTCTCTCTCTCTCTCTCTCTCTCTCTCTCTCTCTCTCTCTAGGGGACAGACCATTTTAACGGCAATATTCGATATATCTCTTACAGTTGCCCTTTTAATTCGCGTCTTAATAGTCAAACTTTTAATTCGCGTCTTAATAGTCAAACTTTTAATTCGCGTCTTAATAGTCAAACTTTATGGAAAGCCCCAAGTTTAACAGTCAAAGTTTTTTCTTGAAAACTCCAAGGTTATCAGTCAAATCTATTTTTTCTTAAAAAAAGGGGGTGTCGTGACCCACCTAGACCCGCCCCCCTGGATCCGTTAGTGACCATGTACAGAACACGGTACTTATTTAGACAATGCAGAGTGAACGGTACTTATATACACCATGTACAGTCAACGGTACTCATATAGACCATGTACAGTAAACAGTACTTATAAGGACCATGTACAATAAATGGTACTTATATAGACCATGTACAGTAAACGGTACTTATATAGGCCATGTACAGTAAAGGGTCAAGGTTCAGAAATGGTTATTACGTAAACCACAGGTTTAAACTTGAAGAGTTTACAGTTACAAAGGGGAAATACTATCAGCTACCGATGGAGACTTAGAGGCAGCTACTAACAGAGATATAGGGACCTGGACGAATACTGCTACAGACTGTATCATGACCTAAAATGACTTCTACTAAACGTATTATGGGGAATTATATGCAGATAAAATACACTTCGCTGTATTGAAAGTACAAGAACTGTACACGCAGACTGTACTATTATATATGCTCATTAAGAAAAAAAATTTCTTTCCATATACACTACTATATAACAGATTTCTAAACATTAGTTATACCATTATGAGCAAATCCTTTGAGTCCATAGCATGTTAAAAGTCAGAGTCATTTTGCTGTACTACAGAAATTCTCAGCTGATATTTTTTCCAGAAGTTCAAAGAAACTTGTGGAGGATCATTTTTTTTATATTTATTTTTCGTTGTTTGCCTAATCCCTTTGCCTTATTGCCTTATTGCCTTATTTTTTGTTTGGGTTCCCCCAGGTCCCTCAGTGTGAGGCACCTCGTATATCCACCAGAGAGTTGCTAATACATCTTCCGGTGTATTTTGCATCTTCCAGTCTTGGATGGTCTGGGATGCATCTTAGGTATTTATCGAGCTGCTTTTTAAACGCATCTACGCTCACTCCTGATATGTTTCTTAGATGAGCTGGCAGCACATTAAATAGTCGCTGCATTATCGATGCTGGTGCGTAGTGGATTAATGTCCTGTGCGCCTTTCTCAGTTTACCTGGAATGCTTTTTGGTACTATTAATCTACCTCGGCTTGCTCTTTCTGATACTTTAAGCTCCATGATGTTTTCAGCAATTCCTTCTATTTGCTTCCATGCTTGTATTATCATGTAGCGTTCTCTTCTCCTTTCTAGACTGTATAGTTTTAAAAATTACAGTCTTTCCCAGTAATCAAGGTCCTTAACTTCTTCTATTCTAGCAGTATAGGACCTTTGTACACTCTCTATTTGTGCAATATCCTTTTGGTAGTGTGGGTACCATATCACATTGCAGTACTCGAGTGTACTACGAACATAAGTTTTGTAAAGCATAATCATGTGTTCAGCTTTTCTTGTTTTAAAGTGTCTGAATAACATTCCCATTTTTGCTTTACATTTAGCCAACAGTGTTGCTATTTGGTCGTTGCATAACATATTCCTATTTAAAATTACACCAAGGTCTTTAATTGCTTCCTTGTTTGTGATTGTCTCATTATTAGGTCCCTTGTATGCATACACCATTCCTTCTCTGTTTCCATAATTTATTGATTCGAATTTATCGGAGTTAAATACCATCCTATTTATCTCCTCCCATTCATATATTTTGTTTAGATCTCTTTGTAGTGAGTTCCTATCTTCATCACAAGTAATTTCTCTACTTATTCTTGTGTCATCGGCGAAACTTCTCACTACGGAGTTTTCAACATCACAGTCTATGTCTGAGATCATAATAACAAATAGCAGTGCAGCTAATACCGTACCTTGGGGCACACCAGATATTACCTGGGCTTCATCTGATTTCTCGTCATTTGCAACCACTATCTGTTTTCTGTTTTGCAGGAATTCTTTTACCCATTTTCCTATCTTTCCCACAATATTATGCTTTCTCATTTTTTTCTCCAATATGTTATGGTCTACCTTGTCAAAGGCTTTTGCAAAATCTAGATAGATCACATCTGTGTCTTTTTCATTTATCATATTATTGTATATGTTTTCATAGTGAGCTATCAGTTGGGTCTGTGTACTTTTTCCAGGTACGAAACCGTGTTGACCCATATTAAACAAATTATTTTTGACCAAATGGTTCATTATTTTCTTTTTTATTACCCTCTCATACACTTTCATAATATGTGATGTTAGACTAACAGGTCTATAATTGCTTGCCTCTAGTCTTGATCCACTTTTGAAGATAGGGGTTATATAAGCTAATTTATGTTTAACATATATCTCGCTCATATCTATACTCTGTCTTAGCAGTATTGCAAGTGGCTTCGCGATAGTGTTTGCAGTTTTTTTTAACAAAATCGCTGGAACTCCATCTGGTCCGGCTGCCGATCCATTTTTAATTTCGTTTATAGCCGTGATAATATCTGCTTCATTAATATCTATATCCGTTAGATATTCAACATTTTCTTCTCTCATTTCTGTTTCATTATTCTCATTCGCAATTCTTGGCGTGAACTCACTCTTATATTTTTCTGCTAATATGTTGCATATTTCCTTTTCTTCATTCGTTAGTCGTCCTTCAATTCTTAGAGGGCCTATTTCTATTCTCCTTTTATTCATCTTTTTTGCATAGGAGTAAAGTACTTTGGGGTTTCTTTTTATATTTTGAAGTGTCCTTTCTTCTAGGTCCCTTTTTTCATTTTCTTTCGACTGCATAATCTTTTGTTCTGCATTTTCTATCTTACCTTTTATTTCCCTCATTTTCCACACATTTTTTTCTTTTGCAAGATTTTTCTTCCACTTTTTAATTTTCTGAAATAAGATCCTTCTGTCTCTTGGTATGCACGTCTTTTGTTTATTGTTTTTTTTCGGTACATATTTTTCAACAATTTTCTCCAGTATTTTGTACAGTATATCCGTATTTACCTGTATATTATCACTTATAAATACATTTTTCCATTCTTTATTCAGTTCTTCATTTATTTCTGACCATTTTATATTCTTACTGTAAAAGTTATATTTTCCATATCCTTCCCAAAGTTTTGTGCTTTTATTAATTCTGTGATCACTTGCTTTGGAATGAACTATCAATTCTATGACATTGTGCTCTGAAATGCCCGTGTTATACACTATTATTTCTTTAACATAATTCACCTCATTCACAAATACTAGATCTAGGACATTTTCCTTTCTTGTTGGAATGTGGTTTATTTGTTGCATATTATGTTCTAATAGCATATCTTGAAGCTTTTCAAATTGCCTCTTATCTTCTGCGCTACTATTACTCTCTTTTTTATATGTATACATACAACCACTTTCTTCTATCCGTTCTTTCCAATCCACGAAAGGAAAGTTAAAATCTCCGGATAGAAGTATATTCCAGTCTTTATGGTTTCTACATATATCATCTATTTTTTCTATTATTATGTCAAACTCCTTAGTATTTGGGGGTCTGTAAACTACAATATTCACTAGTTTATCAAATTCAAATTCTACCGCAATCAATTCACATTCTGTGTTGCTGTATTTTTCACAGACTTTTCCTTGATTTATGTCTCTTCCATATATTGCGGTTCCCCCTTGATTCCTTTTTTTTCTGTCTGATCTATAAGTTTGGAAACCCTTTATCTGGTCATCACTGCCAGTCTCTTGGGAATACCATGTTTCACTTATATTTAATATATCTATTTTTTCAATTTGGGTTAGTTCTTCTAGGAACTCTATTTTCCTTTTAGAGTTACTCGTGACTAAACCCTGTGCATTCATCACTATTATGGTTTGTGTCTCATTTCCATTATTTAATATTGGTAATAATATGGATTCTCCCATGCTTCCTTCCTGTTCTGATATGATGTTCTTTTCTTCATTTCTCGGAATTCTGCCATTAAAAAATCCAACTTTTCCATAATACTTGTTCTTTCGCCTTCATACTTATTTTTGTGTGTAAACCTGCAATTATCTCCATATCTGCACCAACCCCTGGCATTATATATGCATTCTTGGTAGTTGGGCTCTATTTGTGGAGCTTTAGGTTGAAAGGCCTTTTTTGGTGCATAGTGCGGTATATACGCTGTCTGCTTTTTTGTTTCTTTTTTTGTTTCATTTTTGTTTTTCTTTTCAGTTTGCTGAGTTTTCTTACTCTCATTCATAGTTGCAGGATGCATATATCGACATTTTTTTGTTGAAACTGCATCCTTTTCCTTCTTTTAGGGTTTTGCATATTTTTGGATGGAGATCTCTGCATTCGTCTCCATATCCGTCTAAATACGCACATTTACCATATATTTCATAATTATGGCATATCTTTGGATGCTTGTAGTAGCATCTTTCGCCAAATTTGCAATTCCCTCTTTTCAGCCTATTACAGACTATATCTTTCTTTTCTTTTTTTTCTTGTTCTTGCTCTTCCCTAAAAGTATGTAGGTCAGGGTAGAGTCTCTTGGGTCTATTATTTGTTTCCATCTGATAATTTATTTCTTCATAAGTATGTTGTTGGATGGCATCATAAGTTATATCAATGATTTCCTCTGCATCCTTACACATGTCTTGTTCATTTTTCTCTTCTTCTTCTTCTTCTTCTTCTTCTTCTTCTTCTTCTTCTTCTTCTTCAACTAATTGCAGCTTTAGTCTCGACTTAATTATATTTTCTATCCAGACTAAGCATGTTGAGCAGAATACCTTTGTGTCTCTATTTTTTATTTTTTGCTGTATTTCAGCACATGTGGGGTGTGTTGGAACATTACAGGCATTACATTTTCTAATCAGTTGTTGAGGATTATTAATGGAATACCATATCTTACATGTATTACACCATTTTGGCATTCTTTTTCCCAATGCATCAATCAGCATATTTACCATATTGGACTTGTTATTGTTCTTTAATGGAATGTGTTGATTGATGTAGACTTTCTTTATAAGTCTCTTTAACATTTGGATTTTCTTTGGAATTTCTTCAATTATTTTACTGATGTTTTGAGAGAGAGAGAGAGAGAGAGAGAGAGAGAGAGAGAGAGAGAGAGAGAGAGAGAGAGAGAGAGAGAGAGGATCATATAAATGCAACATTGCTTCTTTACAGGTAACAAAATGGATCCTTAAAAGGCCAAAATCCTTTTACTCCAATATATTTTAATATCGTAAGTCACACTCTCCTTCTGGTTAAGATCTCACAAAGGGTCATCTAAGGTCATCCTTGACTGTGATTTACGACACCGATGTTATTTGAGGCTTCCTTCCTAACCTCTCGTATCTATCTTTTATGTTATCAAAGTGAGCGAAGCAGACAGACAGAGGTTTTGATGCCACCAATAGATTATTTTACTACCAAGATTTATACCAACACGAACTTCATCCAGTAATTTACAAAATGTGAAACCAAATTTCTCAAAATTTTCTTACTTTCTTAATTACTGATAGATTTACACGTGGCAAATATTTGAGAAAAAAACTTGCATCTGTAAAAGGATTTAGATATTTGAAGAAAAAATTGATGTTTGATAAAAGAAAGAAAAATGGCAAACACAAAGAATGACCAATTAAAAACGGTGTTGGCAAACGTATCGGAACAAAACAAAACTATAAAAGAAAGCAAAAGAAAAAGTAATTGTACATTGTGTTTCCATTCTCGAAGAGAAGGGTTTTATTTTCACTTTTTAAAAGTGCAGTGGTAGGAATTGAATAAAATGGTGGCAGTGATATTGCATGTTTTCGTATATCCCCATAGAAATACTTGGAATTCTTGAAATAGCTCGTTGCATCTGGGAGATTTAGGAACGCGTTTAATGTCCTATTGCTTTCTAAAAGGGAATTTGAATCACTTTAATAAGATGAATACTACTTTCTATCCTTCATAGCATCCACCAAAGGCTTCATAGAGAAGCACATATCAAGATAATCTCTAATTCCTTGCTCAAGTTCATTTAATATCTGGAAATGTCGTATGATTAATTCAAAGTGGCTTATGTGATGAGTATGATAATCAGAGCCCATTGGAGACTAGTGTCAACACGATTTGAGTTAAAGAAGGGAAGAATGAAACCTTATGAAAAGATCCAGATTTCGAAAGTAGAAATGTATATCATTTTTCTTTTTAATACCACCATACTTATAACAATCAAAGTTATTAGAAGAAAAACGCAATTTCATCACTGTGTAACATTTTGAGATTAAAACCTTTTTTCTGCCGACGTACAGTAGTTTTGAGAAGTATCTAGAACTCCCGTTCTAGAACATAATGATATTTTGAGTTACAAATACATTAACATATATAAGAACTAATTGTTTAATTTTTACATAAACATATATGAAATAAAACGAATAATTTTATTTTTACATCAACATACATGAAAAAGAGCCCTTTTCACAAGTTTTGCAATACAATGTACATAAATTTAACGTAACATATAACACTTTATAGTATAAATTCATTACAAAATAGTTAATAGCCTTGGCTTACAGTCTGGATCTGTAATTAGTCCAGAAAAGGAAGTTAGGAGCGATGCCTCAAATTTTGTTTTTGTTGTTGTTTTGGTTTGATGGAGGTAGACTCTGTCTTGAGACAATTGCAGTTCTTGAAAGATTGTTTTCCAGATCATTTATTAAGGTTTGACAAGAAAATGCTCTTGTTCAATCAGGGCCCTCACATACTTAGCTGCCGGCCCAGGGCAAAGTTCCTAGTGACAACCACCGCACCCCCGCTCCCACCCCTACATTCAGCCCTAACCCACCAGTTCCAAATCCATCCCGCTTTTAAATTACTTTGCTGCCCAAGGCCTTGTTTATAGGAACCTAACGACAATGTAAGGCCCAGTTACAGGGTATCGAAATATATAATGATATTAATTACAATGGAGAAAAAGTATTTAATATTAAGTGACTTACAAAATTATACAGTAAACAGCTCTTAATTTTTGCTTTATAGATACACATTAACAGCAATGAAGACTTTGAAGTAAACGAAAATAAATTAATTTCAAAAAAAAAATTCCATCAGCAGTACAGAAACATTCAACCATAACATAATAAATTTCATTATCAAACACTCACAATATTTATTTACATATCAGAGTAAAGAAGAAAATACATAGATACCGTTTAATCTCCTGTAGGCTGGCAAAGAAACACGAACAATGATAGGTCTCATTAATAAGAGGTTACTAAACAAATTGACGGCTAAACAGAGACTAACAATATTCATTACATACATAGAGAAGGAAAGTATTTACAAAACTCGCACTTGTTTATTTACATAAGAAACCAATTATCTTTACAATATAATTTCTGAACAACCCATTACATAACTAGTAAACAAATAAATACAGACATTTGGAGGTATATCAGACACCTCCCCCTAAGACGTCTAGGGTAATATATAACGCCTAGCGTCTGAAAATCCTTCTTATTCATATGTATTTTTGTCCATTTTACTTGTAGACGATCAGGTTCTTTCTTATGCCGCAAACTACGACGTGGAGCTGGTGTAGGCGAAATTAGATGTTCAATACCTCAGCAGTAGAATCATCTTGCGACCTCTCCCCATCCTTTGGTTTATTGGGAGTATAAGTTGCATCAAGGCTTCATCCATATATTGGTAGAAAAGGTCGATGTGGTCTCAGGAACTTCCGGTTTCTCCACAGAATACGCCCACTGCCCAACTTTATAACATCATATTCCTCTGCCATCCTTTGCCACTCTTTGGCAAATGAGCGACGATGTGTTGCAATAAAAGACCTGAGGGGATGACCAAATAAAACTTGAGCTGGTGATCTGCCATTAGCACGAGGTGTGTTCCTAAGCTCCAACATTCCACGGGCAAATTCATCCGCATCCAGATTCCCATTCTTAGTAGTTGTCATTATCAGCTTCTTGATAATTTTCACAGATGCTTCTGCATGTCCATTTGCCT
This sequence comes from Palaemon carinicauda, assembly GCF_036898095.1. Taxonomy (NCBI): domain Eukaryota; kingdom Metazoa; phylum Arthropoda; class Malacostraca; order Decapoda; family Palaemonidae; genus Palaemon; species Palaemon carinicauda. The sequence continues at coordinate 12,395,592 of NC_090749.1, forward strand.
TCGGATTATATGGCGAAGTAATGCGATGTTCTACTCCCCAACAAGATAGAAAACGTCTCAAAGCTGATGCAGCAAACTGTAGTCCTCCATCAGTTTTCAACAACACAGGAACACCGGTATCTGAAAATATAGCCCTCAATGATCGGATTAGATTAACTGCAGAAGCTATACCCTGACAGGAAGATATACAAGGCCACCCAGACAACCTATCAACATAAACAAGATAAGTTTGACCCATGGCATGAAAATAATATGCAGATACAGATTCAAAAACTCTACTTGGTTGATCTTCTTCTTGCCATAAAGGTTTGTTCCTTTGATTTGGTAGAAGAGAACAGCATTTGATACAAGAAGAAATTATATTCTCAATATCTCCGTCAATTTTAGGCCAATAAACAGTTTGCCGCGCCCTCCTTTTAGTGCGGTCAATTCCCTGAAGACCATCATGAAGACATTCAAAGGTTTCACGTCGAAGTCTCTTGGGTATAAGAAGTCTTGCTCCATAAACAATTACGTCATCATCTACAGCAAGCATATCACGTATATTCCAGAAAGGTCTGAGTTCTACTTCCAAATTATGGCAGTGTTCAGGAAAACCTTTCATTATAATCTCCCGAAGAGAATTGTATTCTGCATCCTGTTCAGCAGCAGCACGTATCTTTTCCAGTGTTTTGTCCTTCAGAGGTGTTAGAAGTATGCCATCTTTATGCATGTCCCGGGCATTAAATTTTGCAACATGCAAAGGATCAGTGGATCCATCGTCTTTCAAACAATTTTCTTCTGTAGGATCCTGAACTGGTGCACGTGATAAAGCATCCGGAATACAATGAGCACTTCCTTTCTGCCAGTGAACAGTAAAACTAAAATTACTTAGTTTCTCTCTCATGTGTTGAAGTCTTGGGTTTCCAATTTCACCAAGTGATTTACTGTTAAGAACTCGTATCAATGGTTTATGATCTATCATAACATCAAAATGAGGTAATCCAGCCAAGTAAGTATGACATTTCTTTATTGACCATAATACGGCTGTCATTTCCCGCTCTATCATAGAATATCTTGTTTCAACATCTGAAAGGAATCTTGAGGCACATTGCGTTAGTTTCCAGTCCGTTTAATGCTTTTGAAGTAAAGCAAATCCCAGACCATGCAGTCGTGACGCATCTGTCTGCAACATGGTTGGTAAAGTTGCATCAAAATGTGCAAGTACAGGGGGTGCAGTAAGTGCTTCCTTCATTCTCCTAAATGACGAATCATGTTGTGCAGTCCAACACCATTCATTACGCTGCTTCAGTAAATCTCTGAGTGGTTGTGCTTCACTGTTATATTTTGTGGCACAGGAAAGTCTGCAATAGCCATCACTTTGTGAGAATCAACTGTGTAGCCATGACTTGAGATTTTATATCCACAAAAATCAACAACACGTTTTGCAAAGCAAATTTTCTGATCATTAAGTGTAATCCCATATTCATCACATCTTTACAAGATAGAAATAATATGGGCTAGGTGATCCTTATAAGAATAATCATAAGCAAGAATATCATCAACTATCTTCACAGTTTGTGGTACATCACCAAGAGCTTGGTCTCCTCTTCGATTGTATTCATCTCCTGAAGATATAAGTCCCATTACTGCTCTCTTGAATTTATAGCGACCCCATGGGGTGATAAAACATGTGAGATCCTGGTCTTCATCTGCCATTTTGATTTGGAAATATCCCATTTTCGCATCTAGTGTAGAGAACCACATTGCTCCGGTGCTTATCAAAGCTACTGCATCATGTGAGGATTGTACAGGATAAGTGGGTCTACATACATACATATTAAGCTTAGTGAGATCAACAAACAATCTTACTCCATTTGGCGTTTTAGCAACAGGCACTACACAAATGGTCTTACATTTCTGGACAACTTTATATACATAGGACCTCCATGCATCTCCCTCAGTATTTTTGTGGCACCAAATACCCGAGGAAATGCTGATACCAAAGCTGCAGCATGTTCTGCCCTTTCTCCTTCAGTTGGATCACGTTCACAAGGCCACCTTGGAAGTGCAACAGGAGAATGAACTTCCCAACAAGTAGAGTCTTCTTTATCTTTGTAGTCCCTTAAGTGCTTTTCTTCATCTGGATTTACAGACAATCGTACGGGAAGAGAATTAATTTGAACAGGAAAATCCTCCGGTAAAATTCCTAAAGCGATAGAATCAAACCAGCTCAATAAAGCTCCCTTTACTTCTTTCACCACAGTTATTTCAGCTTTAGTTTGTTGATCACCAAGAAAAAGGTGTGAAGTGAAAGCTCCTACACAATTAAGGGTCTGGTAACCAGCAGAACAAAGCTTTCCCATTTTAGAAGGTTCGAGCATATAGAGATATATGCCAAGAGATCTCGCTACATTGACCCCATGACTGTAGCTTCTACTCCCGAATCCGGTGTCCATAGTATAGACGAGTTCCCTACTGGATGAGTAATGTGAATCTGAACTTTCGGGGTTGCTTGAGAAATGGCACTGTTAACATACACATCACTTACGATCCTATGTACAACCCTGTTAAGTTTACAACCAGTTGATTTTGGCTTTGAAACTTTACTCTTTTTCAGCAAAGAAGAAGTTTCCTTCCCTGTTGACCTACACACAGCAGCAAAATGTCAAATCTTTCCGCATTGGGAACACTTTTTGTCCCTTGCCTTACAAACATTCATGTCAGAATGTCTATCTCTTCCACATCTGAAGCATCTTTCCTTTTTGTATAAACTGTTGGGTGTTTTCTTGTAGTCCCTTTTTTACCATGAAACTTTTGATATACTGTCTGGGATCATTCCTCGTATTGTAGCGCTATTCTCATTAGGACTCTCAGAAGCTCGACAAATATCTACAGTCTTCAGCAGATTCAGGTCCTTCTCTTCTAGCAAACGTTTTAGAGCTTTTTCATCACGAGTGCCAACAACAATACGGTCTCTCAATCTATTGTCCATACACGATGAACAAAAAATGCAGAATGCTGCAATTTCCCGGATACCACAATGGAAATCTTCGAAACTCTCACCAGTTTCTTGTTTTCTGAGGTAAAATTCTCTCCTGTCGACGATTACTTTCCGTTGACCTCGTAAGTTACTTTCCATGGCATTAAGTATTGTTTCAAGATCTGCATCAGCCGGAAAAGAGAGCCCATATCGCAATGTTCGTGTCTAGTCTTCATCCGAAACAGAAGCGAGAACCGACCTTTGTTCAGCAGGCGTTAATGATTTAATTCCAGTCAGCATTGCATAACCTTCAAATTTATGCCGCCAAGCATCGAACTCCTTCAAAGAGACTGACGATGACAGGTGAGGTGCAGGTGTGGCACTATGAGGAATTTTATACTGGCACTGTGCATCATTTTGTGAAATTTCAGCACTTCCACTTCATTGACGATTTTCGTTAACATTTCCATTTTGAGCATTCATCATAGTTTCTAACATCATAGCTAATCGTTCTTCCCTCTTCTGAGCCATATCCGCTTGCTTCGCCAGCAGCTCCGTCAATTGTTCTAGTTGCTCTTTCATCGTGTCAAACAAATCTTAAATTCTGAATCACTTCTGCTACAATCATTCCACCAGAAGAACAGATCCTACTGACTGCGCCATGTTTAATCTCTTGTAGGCTGGCAATGAAACACGAACAATGATAGGTCTCTTTAATAAGAGGTTACTAAACAAATTGACGGCTAAACAGAGACTAACAATATTCGTTACATACATAGAGAAGAAAAGTTTTTACAAAACTCTCACTTGTTTATTTACATTAGAAACCAATTACCATTACAATATAATTTCCGAACAACCCATTACATAACTAGTAAACAAATAAATACAGACATTTGGAGTAATATCACACAGATACTTTTCATTATTTGGTAAAAAATGGAATATATATATAAATATATATATATATATATATATATATGCATAAATATATATATATATATATATATATGTGTGTGTGTGTGTGTGTGTATTATAATCTTCCTTGCCATGAAGATAACTCGATATATGGTATACCTAAGAAAATTTGAAAAAAGTATATAAGGAGAAATACTCTACAGTTTCGTCCACCAATTGACCTCTTCTTGGAGCGTTTATTATGCAAAGAAATGATACACACTTATGTACATACAGGAAAGACTTCAAATCGTTAAAAAAGACAAAAAAAAAAAAAGATAAAGATATACTTTTACTACCCAACTTTTGCCTGTAGGGTAGTAATAGTATACTTTTATCTTTTTTTTTTTTTTTGACAATTTGAAACCTTACCTTTATGTACAAACGTTTGTATTATTTCTTTGCATAAAAAAAGCCTCAAGAAGAGGTCCATTGGTGGACGAAACTATAGAACATTTCAACATATACACTTCTTTCAATTTTCCTTAGCGTGTTACGAGTTGATGTCCGCTTAAAGGTTATCTCTTTGTTATACTTTTCCTCTACATTCTAGCAGATAACGCCGGAGGGCCTGTTGTGGTGTGACATCATAATATTCACAGGGTCTTTCATTATTATTTTCCAACATCTCCCAAATTGCTTTATACCCCAGCCTGAGTCTGTGGATGCATATAGCCTGCTCTCTTAGCGTGTGTCTGTCAATGGGGGAGGCACTAGGTCCGTGACCCATGTGTACCTATACTCTTTCTATGTGTCTGGTGCTTTTGGCTAGCTCATCTGCTTTCTCATTCATTGGTATTCCACTGTGACTGGGAATCCAGTTGAGAGTCACAGGTCTGCCTCTTTAATTGTGCTGATATAGGAGTGCTTTGATATCAGCTAGTAGAGTCTTGGTTTATTTGTTCTTTTCCTATTGCAAGGCATGCATTGAGGATCTTGAGTCAGTATGAATGACTACAGGTTCTTCATTTTCAATGGAGTGTTTTAGTGCTTGTTTTATTGCAACAAGCTCTGTCTGCATCGTGGAGGCATTGTTGGATGTTCTCCAGCAGGCCAAAAGGTTATTGGTATATACTGCAGCTCTTGTTGTCTGAATACCAGGATCTACGGTACTATCAGTGTAGTAGGTCTGCGCCCCTGCCGTTGTTGTACTCCTGATTGCTTCCTGGGCTACAGTTCTTAGTTTCTCCATTGTGTAGTTCATATATTTATTCTTGCTTGATAGATTGCCCAGCCTCTTGCGTCGGCAGTGCATAGGGACTTGTATACGTGTGTGTATGAAAATATTTATGTTAAATCTTGATTATATTTTAATTTTTCTGTTTGTTGAATATCATTTCCATATTGCTGTTAATTTTTTGCTATTGTTTACAAAACTTTATGATTAGATTTTGCATAATCTATGTCTTGTACAATCAGGGCCGAATTACCGCATAGGCAAACTAGGCATTTGCCTAGGGCCCCGCGCATTTGGGGGCCCCGCGATTCAAGGGGTTCAGGGGCTCATCCAAGACTGCCCACATGGTGCAAGTGCAAATGGGTCCCTACCTAAAAAGTTCAAGTGTTTGGAGAGCAAAATTGATTTTTGAAAATTAATCATAACAAAAATAAATAATGAAATAAAATAAAATTAAAATAAATAAACCTAACTATAGATGGCAACACAAAACACGCCTTTGTTTACATCAGAACGGTTGTTTTTTCCCGCTAATGGGTGAGTATGCTACCAAGGCAGAAATGTAAGACAGCTACATACTTCGTCATTCTGGATTCACTGATTACAGAATTGGTGAAAAGAAAAGAAATCTACCAGAATCTCAATGACAAGTTTGGATTTCTGTTCAAAATTACTACTATGCTAGATGCAGAATTGAGAGAAGCTGCATTAAAGTTGCAACAACACCTTTCAGCAGATGTTCAGGACACATTTGTTGAAGAAATAATTAATTTTTCTTGGTATATGAATCAGATTAAAGCTCCACCTGAAAAATGTGCGCCCTCATCTGCTTTGAAACATTTAAGAAATGCAGGTATCTCAGAAACCTTCCCTAATGTTGACATAGTGTATCGCCTTCACCTAACACTTCCAGCTACTAACTGTGAAGGAGAACGTTCATTTTCTGTTTTGAAAAGAGTAAAAAACCAGCTCCGTTCAACAATGAGCCAAGACAAATTGTGTAACCTAGCCCCGTTGACCATTGAGTCTGATCTAAAGAGAAATATTGATTTTCAGAGTATAATTGATGATTTTGCCAATATGAAATCCAGAAAGAAATTTACTTAAGAAGTCGCTGTGAAGTTGATATATGTACATGCATTATTTAATTATAATCACAAATAGGGAATGTAGTGGTTATGTTGAATACCAAAGGTGTGTATGATGCTTTAGTAACCTAGTTTATTTAAGAAGTGCCTGTGAAGTTGATATATGTACATGCATGATTTGATGATAATCACAAAAAGGGACTGTAGAGGTTATGTTAAATACCATAGGTGTGTATGATGCTATTGCTTTAGTAACCTAGGATTCTTCTGTTTCTTTTCTTTAAACATATAATTAGATAAGCGTAATGGTAAATAATAATGAAAATGGAATTATTATGTTAAAGGAGATGGGTATAAGATGGCAAAGATTTAATCATCTAAAAATACTGTACTTTGAGTTCCTATTTTTGATATGAATGATTTACTGATTATTAAAGGCTTAATGGCAAAATGTCATATAAACGGAATGCTAATAGTGGCTGTGTTGAATGTAATAGGTGTAAGGTTATAAGTCATTACTTTATCTAACATTTCTTTACTTTCTTGATTTTATATGATTTGATAGTCTTATGCATAATGCAATGATAACAATAATGGTCAGTGATATATAAAGGGAATGATACTGCTGTAGTGGTGATGCTGAATATAGTAGGTACATGATGTCACTACTTCAATAGCCTAATCTAGTAATACTATGATGTCTTGAGCTTATTCTCTTTAAAATGCATGATTTAAAAAGACAGTTATAATGGCTGTTGGTAAATGGTTTTGGTTGCCTTGACGTACTTTCCCTATTACATTTAATCTAAATAGCCAGAATATATTTAATTAGGCCTTAAACAGGCTCACACCGACACCCCCAACCCCACCCCCAAGCTGGAAGGGGTTGCTTCGCTTACCCATAACTTAAAGGGGCCCCGCCAACCTGAATAGCCTAGGGCCCGGAGACTTCTTAATCCGGCCCTGTGTACAATAGATGAACGTAACAGAATTGGGGGCCTGGTTGGGATCGGAATTGTTATTCTGTTTGTAATTCCAACATCGTTCGTGAAGTAAACGTATTTTGTTACTTGTATAATATATGCAGCAAACATGTCAGACTTTAATACCATTGGGTATTTTGACGAATTTTGTGAGGATCCACAAGTTGAGAAATTAAGTGATCTCAAAAAATCTAGCTTTGTGAGTTTAGGCCAACATCTTTAGCATTTGTTAAAAATTCCATGAAGAAAGGGGATATTAAACATGTGTTAGTTAAATCTTACGTTAAAGATGATGTTGTTACCTCAGAATGTGTTAGATACAATGGATAGAGAATCAATGTGTTCTCATTTACCTGCTGTGGAACTTGAATGGATTAGAATAGAAACTCGTTTAAGAGAAAAAGAATTAGAAGCTCAGGCTGAGTGTTAGAGAAGAGAAGCAGAGTTAAAACTTGAGCAATTAGAAGCAGAATTAAAACGTGAGCAATTACAAAGAAGGAAAGAGCCAAAGATAAGGAAGCTCAGATAAAGCTTCATGAGCCTAATATAAGTAATTTTTCATGAAAATTGAGTTGTACCTCCTATTAATGAAAAAGATTTTGATGAAATGTAAGTGGCCAGCATAAATTTGGGCTTAGATGTTATCAAGAGTTTTGTATAGTAGGGCACAAAAAGTTTATGCTTGTATTCTTGAGTATAGAGTACATGACTATGCAATCTTGAATTTTTTTTTTATAATCCTAGGAATGAACTCCCAAAGCTTATATGATGAAGTTTAGGAGTTGGACAAAACAATATGTAAAATTTAGTAGAGAACAATAACATTGGTTTGATAAATGGTGTAAAGCAGCAGAGTTTAGGGATGATTTTGATTGATTAAGAGGAATTGTTTCAATTGAAAAGTTTAAGAATCATGTTAGTGAGGATATTAAGGTTTACTCAAATGAAAGAAAGTTATCTATCCTTTATGAAATAGCTGTATGTGCTGATGGTTATGTACTGGCCCACAAAGAGTCTAGGTCTAATGATGAAAGGTTTGATAGATCAAAAGACTATAGGAATACAGATAAACAATACAGGTATAGATGATGTAGATTAAAGGTCTAATTCTGATTCGTATGTCAAATCTCAAAGCAGTAGTTTTAATACCAGTTCTATTACTAGCAGTTCTGTAGTATGTAATTATTGTAAAAAAAGCAGGTCACACAGTGTCTGAATGTTTTAAGTTGCAAAGGAAAGAAGATAAAAGTGTGGCTTTTGTAACCTACCAAAGTCTCGTTATGGTGTGCTACCAGTAGAGGTTAACACTATAAATGGCCACGTTTTTTGACATGAAGCCTGTTAATTCCAGTGTTTGTTCCAGACCTGTTGATAAGATTTACAAGCCATAACCTGCTAAGGGGTTTGTTGGTGTGGATGGTGGTTCACTACACCCTGTTTGTGTCATGCGTGATACTGGTTGTGCCCAGTCACTCGTTTAGAGGGAAGTTGTCCCTGTGAATGAGCATTTGTTTATTGAGAAGTATGCTCCCGTTCATGGGGTTGGTACCCATCTTAGTGTTCCCTTGCATTGTATAGAGCTTCATTATGACTGGCTATTTAGGCCTGATGTTGGTGTGGATTGGGAGGTTTAGATACTTCTCATAACTACTGTACTTTGGCGCCAGTCGTCTGACGAATATGAGGTCAACAGGATGATTGTGGAGTGGGCTCCTGGCACCTGGCTATTGCGTAATGTTTGTCTTAATGTTTCTGAATTCTTTTGAATATTGTTCCCTATATAATAGAACAGGGGGAGGCAGAAACGAGAGAAACCTGACTGAACACTGCTCGTGTTGGGAGACATTCTTCAGCTACACCCTCTGTGACTCTAGACTTTAGTGTCTACACACACTGAAAAAGTATTTTGAAGAAGACAAAGAAGACTGAATCAACATTCATCAATAGAAGCAGAAACCGTATTTCTTTCTGTCAACATTTTATATCTTGAACTATTACATGCCATCTGTCCCTTGCTTTAAAAAAGTTTGGAAAGTCAACTCATCCTACTTGGTAACAACTTTTTATGTTTATCCATTAGTTTTGGTGTTCTTTGAGCATTCGGTGGATTTTTGAGTAATGCTGTAAATATCTACAATATGATAAATCTTAAATATAGCTTTATTTTCTGTTTACTGGCTATCATTTTCATATTGCCGTAAATGTTTTGTTTATTATATAGTAAAGTTTATTGCTACATTTTGCATAATCTACATCGTGTACAATAGTTGAACGTAACATTAAACCTTCTACTTGGTATACTTCTGCAAGTGATATACTAGAGAAATTTTACCTCTGATGTATCAACGGAGTTTTAACCTTGGAGCAAATATCCTGAGAGATATCATGTATAAATCAGGGACGTGTTAATAACAAGCCGTAGTCATCATTCACCAAATAGTTAACCTTGTCTCGGAAGATAAGGTAAGGGTAGGATACTTGGGCAAGAAAGCCGTTACAACTCCTGATCTCAATGTGCTACAATTAATATGTTTCCTGTTGATCCATTCCACTTCGCAGACGCCATTTTTGACGGTCGCTTGGAGAGACTCTGTCTTTTCTTCTTGGCTTTTTTTTAATCAATTTTCGATTATGGATGCTTCAGCTCCTTCCTCATCGACTAAGTTAAATACCCCTTTTTTCGCTTCTTGGAGAATATCACATGTCCATCCAGTGTTTTATTTGATTTGCACGCTTTTCTTTTTTCGAGGCCGGCATGCGGTCAGTGCCCTTTCATCATGTTACAAAATCGCTCAAAAACGCTTAGTTATTTTGTCATATCACTGGAAGAATATGTTTTACATTATTCTTTTAAGGTGTGGTATGTTCATGGTATTTCCACAACATTCCTTGGTGTTTCTTGGGCGGTTTTATCAGAATTGACTTGGGGTATCATATGCTAGCTAGCTGACATGCCTGGTAAAGTTTCACTCATGCACCATCCCCTTCTTTCACCTAACATCACTGGTTGGGTGAGGCTGTTTATCCTCCCATGCTGTCGATTCGTCATGGTGGGGAGCTGCAAACTTTTAGGTCCTTCTAGGAGTTGGCTAGTTTTGTAAGTTGCACTAATGTGGCGGTTTTAATTTTCCACTTAGCCTATACGTTTAGCAAGGTAGCACAGGTCTTAGGATGCTGTTCCCTGTGTCTACTTACGTTTACCCATTGGAATGCTTTACCCACTGTTCTGATGCTAACTAGTAGACCCCCTTGTGTCGCCCTAACCATTATTATGCCTGGTTATGAGGACTTGTCCTCTGTGCCCTATCATGGCAGACCCCCTGGAACACTATTGCTGTTCTAATGTCGCTGTTCGACCTTCCTGATATTTTCTCCTCCCCTTGTAAAAATCTCTCTGCTGCCTTAGAGACCAACCTTGGTTGTTATCTCTGCCCCCTTTCCCTTCCAAGTATATCATAACCTGACCTTACAGGGAACTATGTTCCTCTTGTCTAGTCATCTTACCCTAGCTTTTGAGCTTTCCCTCAAGCGTTAGGTAAGCTAGGCTTGCCTTCACAGTTCTCCCTATGGCCTAAATCTATCTAGGTGTAGAGTTGGTATCCCTTGGAGTCATCTTTTGCTGCCTTGCCAGTGCCTGTTCTATGTCTGCAGCCTCACTTCCTGTGATAGATCCCTCTTGCTATGAAGTCTTGACTCCCTTGCCTGGTTACCCTATCTAGACAGAGGTGTTGCCTTCTGTCTCTGCTTCCTGCATTGTCAGCTTGAGTTCTTCTAGCACTGGCTGTGTGTTGGCTATAGGTCATTCCATTCGCTGCCTCAGCTGCAGCCTTATCCCGCATCTGAGGAAAATTGTCCCCTGGAGTTGGTCGATTGGATCCTGCCTGGTTGTCAGGACATCCTTTGAATTTCTAATTCTTAGCACCCTGGCTGTCTTGTACAGCTCTCATTATCTTACGGGCTACACCCCCCTTTTCAAAAATTAATGATAATAGTCAGGTCGTGACAGGTTAATTTACTAGCTGCCTTTCATTCCTGTACTTCCTCTGAATGTAGACCCTTTCCTATGTGATTGTTCACTCTCCCCCTTTTGACTTTACAATGCGTCTACAGCCTTGTGTTGACATGCCTGGGATATTGGTAGGTCAGTCTTTTATTGGCTACTAGAAATAGTTGTCGCCTTAATGCAGCTGCTGCCGCCTTGGGGGTAGCTGTTGCTGGTTTAAACAGTATGATGAGTGAACTTGCCATCTTAGGTTGTTCCGATAGACCTAATCTAGAGGTTCTAGTGTTCCTTCAATGTGAACCTTTCCTCCATGTTCCTACCACACTGTTGTTATATTTTGTTTCATAAATCTCTATATATTTCTGATCTGTTCGACATATATTCTGATTATGTTCAGTCTTTAGCCATTTTTTCGGCAGTAGGTTCATTTAAATTAGGGTGGGTTCTGTGGAATTAATTTTTGGAAAATATAATTTTTAAATATATGTACTCATTAAAATATCTCTTCTTTACAGGTTGCTGATGACATGAAGTCTTCAATGGTCACCTGTACCAGACGGGTCAAGTCGCCCTGTGGCCACAAGACATAACGGAAACATGCTGATTGTCGTGTTTCCAAGGGATCTTTCCAAGATATCTGTTGCAATCTGGGAACCTACGAAATGCAAGATTTGCACACCGGCTTCCATGACACTGATGTCTCCTTGGACGTTCTAGATCAAGTTCGGAAGATGCTCCGACACTGGGTAAGAGGCTTCCAGAAGAGCTCTCAACTTCCTTCTCTGGAACTGAAGGAACTTCTCTCTTCACAAAGGGTGGGGTCACCTCTGTGTTTGGTATCAGTTACCAACCGTTCAACTTCCAACAGCATCCGCAGATCATGCTTATAAGGAAGTTCAAGACGCTCTGCAGGTTATGAGTCTGGACACTGACAACATGTCGACTACTTCTTGAATGTCAACAGAGAGGGAGAAGATCCTGCTGACCACGGAAGCCTCAGAAGATTCGTTGGATGTACATCATGTGAGTACAGCTCCCAGTGCCTCTTTACTTTCCCCCATCACTGCTGCTCAAGCCCCAGCTTTCACCTCCACACCAGTTCAGACTTTAGACCAGGGGTTCCCAACCGGTGGGTCGCGACCCCCCGGGGGGTCGCGAAACCTTGGCAGGGGGGTCACGTAGCCTTGTTAGAAGTAGCTTGGGATAACATTAATTTTATTTCATCAATTACATTTTTCATGCTCTTACATTTATTTTGTTTCGGTGCAAAGCAAAACGTGTGCTACGTGTGATACCTTGCTGTATTCTCATATGTATATTTTTGTGTGGGTATTATATTTCAGGGTAAGTTATTATTAAGGAAAGCCCAAACCATGTTTAAAAAATTATATATTTATCATGTTTAAAAATTTCTTTTTTTCTTATGTTTGTGTATTTTGTTTGACGTTTTTATGTTGTTTCTTTAACGATGGATTAGATTTTTTCCGTCATTTACGGAGTGGATTATTTAACTTTTCCACTTGTGACTTGAATATTGAAGACGAACTTGATTATTCTGACAGTTTTAGTTTTCTCTTTGATTTGTAAGTGGCTACGATTTACTATAAATTTGATGTCTATCTTTATGTGAGTTATTGTTATCTTAGTTCTTGTATGATTTTCTGTATTTTTGTTAGACTAAATTCATAAAAAGAAGTTATTCCTGCAAAACCTTCGAATAACAATCTTTTAATGTAGAGCTGTTAGAAAAAGTAAGAGCAAAGTTATCAAGAGATAGATGAAAAAGCTGTCTGAATTTTCTATATTTTTTGGTGGACATAACTACTGAAATTTATAGAAAAGAACTTATTCCTGCAAAACCTTCGAGTAACAACCTTTAGCTGATTACACTTCTTTTTCGCTCTTCTGGCAATATGTTTCACGTGTATCTATTTGTTCTTAGTCATGCGTTTTTTTTTTTGTTTTTTTTTTAATTATTTACGTGTCTATCGTATGCATTAAGAAATTTATACCCGGCTCGTAAATTACTCGCCACCAGTCAGTGTTCCAAAGCTTGCATTATTCAACATTTTTACTTTATTTTAACAAGGAGATAAGTAAGCAGTAGAGGTGAGTTGTGTCTGGCAAGCATGCTGTTGTGATATGACATTTTGATTGGAAATATGTTTTTATTTAAATTTCTTGTTTATTTTCTAATTGAATATATTCCTGATATAATTTTTATTCTTTTCACAGATTTGAATCCATGGCTAAACGGCATAGATACTCAGAAAGCTACCTCAACATTGGCTTCACCACTGTGCTCGCCAACGATGGCATTGAGAAACCACAGTGTGTTTTGTGCCATACTATCCTAAGTGCAGAGTCATTGAAACCATCAAAACTCAAGCGTCATCTCGAGACGAAACATCCAGAACACGCAAAGAAGGGTTTGGATTTCTTCAAACGGCATGAACGGTGTCTTAAAAGCCAAAGACTCGATAGAAGTGGGTTGTTTCAGTAGCAGAGTACAACCATATTGGAAGCCTCATATGAGATTGCATTCGAAATAGCTAAACAAAAAAAGCCTCACACGATTGGAGAAACACTTATTAAACCATGCGTGATGAAAGCAGTAAATCTTATTCTTGGAGAAGCCAGTGCAAAAAAGATGCAACAAGTATCCCTGTCAAATAATACTATACAGAGGCGCATTTCTAAAATGTCTATGGATGTGGAGGAACAGGTTTTGACTGAAATTAAGGGTTCCCCTTTGTTTTCCTTTCAGCTCGATGAGTCAACAGATGTAAGTTCATGTTCTCAGTTGCTTGTCTTCGTGAGATACATTAATTCAGGTGACATTAAAGACAAATTCTTATTCTGCAGTGCACTTGAAACCACAACAAAAGCTGATGATGTCATGGAAAAAGTTTCAACTTTTTTCCAAGAGGAAGATCTTCAATGGGAAAACGTGTGTGGGGTTTGTACGGATGGGGCACCGGCTATGCTGGGATCGAAATCAGGATTCCAATCGAGAGTGAAGAAGCTAGCACCTCAAGCAAAGGGCATCCACTGCATGATTCACCGATATGCTCTCGCCAGTAAGACTCTCCCTGCTTCTCTGCAGGAAGTGCTGGAATCTGTAATCAAAATTGTAAATTATATCAAGACTAAAGCACTCAACACACGCCTATTCAAAGAACTATGCAAAGACATGAATGCTGACTACGAAGTCCTTCTCTTCTACACAGCAGTACGTTGGTTGTCGAAAGGAAACGTTATTAATCATGTCTTTGAAATGAAAGATGAAATAAAGCTATTCCTGGAGACTCAAGAAAGGAAAGATCTTGTTGTCCACTTCGAAGATGAAGCATGGAATAAAAGGATTGCATACCTAGCCGACATTTTTGACCAGCTGAACAAGCTCAATTTGAAGCTTCAAGGAAAGGAAACACATGTTCTCCTTTTTCAAGATAGTCTTCGGGCCTTTGTTTCCAAACTGCAAAACTGGCGTCGGAAAACCAATCTTGGAAACATCGCTATGTTTGAAAAACTTTGTGGAGTGATGGATGAGTCTCACATCCAACTGGATCAGTTCCTCAAGGATGAGATTACCGAACATCTTCAGTCTCTAGAAAAGGAAGTTGAGCGTTACTTCCCCGAGCTTTCACAGGAACAGGAGGCCCTGGTAAGGAAACCATTTTGTACTGAACTTGATGTATCCAGCATCCCAGATGAAATCCAAGATGAATATCTGGATCTAAGGAACGACTCTTCAGCTCGTGATCTCTTCAAGGTGAAATCCGTGACTCAGTTCTGGTGCGGTATGTATCAGTCATACTCCAAAATCAGCATGATAGCTTTACGTGTCCTTGTTCCATTTGCTTCTACCTACTTGTGTGAAGCAGGATTTTCCACTCTTGTCAATATGAAAACAAAGAATAGGAACAGATTGGATGTTGGAGATGACATGAGACTGGCGGTAACAAACGTTCGGCCACGAATTTCAAAGCTTGCTGCTGAAATGCAACATCAGGCATCCCACTAGCTGGGTTGGATAGCTGTTTTTACAGATTCAAGATTTTTTATTATTTAGTCATCGATACAAATGAGTTCCATTTTATGTTAAAGAAATGTATGATATTCCGGCCATTAGAATATTGGAAAACTAATTATCTGATTAGTTATAATTTTAACAGCTGAATGATATTTGGTATCGAGTTCGAATTAGAGCGATTGAGTATTTTTCGTCTGATTTCCATATCCATTGATGTATTGATAGCCATTAATATTAATTAGAGAATTACTATTACTATAATCCATATTTTACCTTTAATTATGTTATCTCCCTTTATAATATAAAGGGAGATGTGTTTTAATTTGTTAATAAATAATTACAGCAATTTCAAATGTTTTCTTAGATGTTTCTTCCCCTCTCCTTAACTTAACAGAAAATAAAAGGAAAATTAAGCTGATGATAGTAAGCCCTAAGTAGGGGGTCGCATGGGTTTCAGATTTTTAGCAAAGGGGTCGCGAAGGGGTCGCGAGTGCAAAAAGGTTTGGAACCCCTGCTTTAGACAAAACTTCATTTCCTAGTAACTTGGAACTAATGGCATTCATGAAAACTTTTATGGAGAACCTAACCGCCAAATATGAACGCTGTTAAGCATACCTAACAGCGAGGATAGTAGCTTTAAAAAGGGCACCTTTTTTTAAGGCTTCCCAAGCTTCGAGCTTATGGCCTGAACCGAAGGGTTCCTCCATATCGGGGATAGTTTGGGTTCCTAGCCAGTTTCGGACTTGGAATTCTTTCTATTAATCGATATTTTTCCTTACTTCCACATAAGGCTAATATCGGAAGCGTCCATTAGTAATTATACGATCCCTAAGGAACCAATTCTTCTGGACCATAGCAAGACTCCATCCTTATTGGTTAGGGATTTGAAGATTGCTGAATTTAGCAATACCAAACTTCCTGCCTTTGGCAGGAAACTGGCCATCTTTGTGGCACCCAAGGATATTGTCTCCCCTTTGACTCTAAAGCTTAGAGGCCATGATGAAAGCAATAGTGGAGAGCAGGGCATTCCAGTACTTATGATTCAAACAACTAGAAGGACGTCCAAAATATCTTTACTGTTGGAAAACTAGATAAAGATATCGGAAGGCAAACAGTTTAACGAGAAACTGCCTAAGATTCCCGAATCTCTATTAAATGGAGAGTCGGAAGGTAAAGAGAGACTTTCTGGCTCTTTAGTCTTCCAATCTTATCTAGAGATGCTTATTGGAAACTATTTCATATCTGATCTCTTACCAGTTTTTGTGAAGACTCAAATAATCATGTTTGATAGGGATCTCCATGCTTTCTTCCTAGCCAGGAGAGCATGTAGGTACACATCCTAGCTAATGCTACGATCAGACATGAACCTCGAAAACTGATCGACTTCAATATCTGGGGGAATGATCTCTTCCCTGAAAAAAATTAGTTAAAGAAGTCATGGACTAAGCAGCTCAGAAGAATAAAAGCCTTATAGACAAGTGGGTTATGTCCTCTAAACCAAAATTTATCCCCAATGAAGGACCTCAACACAAGGACAAGAAGCTCAGAAGTCCCTTTAAGGGGAGGAAATCCTTTCCCGTCGCAACAGCCTCAGTTGCCGCCATCCCCCAGACTGTGTACATGGTTCCCCAGCAGTAAGTTCCAGTCTCCACCCCTAAACCTGGTGTATGAGAGAGCTACCACAACATTCTACCCTGCCAAAGCTCATAAGAAGGGCTCCGGTAACAGGGAAAGGTCTAGGAGAGGCAGTCAAACTAGATGCTGAGAAAGTAGAGGAAAAACGAATAAAGATGCGTGTTCTTCACAACAATAATGAGGAGCTTCCGGTAGGGGGACAACTTCACCTGTTCAGGGATCAATGGGAGTTTGATCCCTATGCTCACAACAGTCTCAATAGGGCTAGGCTTCAAGAGGTTCTTTCAACTTACAACCCCATTTTTAGAGTATAATGTTCAGGACCTCCGGAAGAGAGTCATACGTTGCACAAAATCCATAAACTTTCAAGGATGGCTATTCTGCGTGCCCAAGAAAGGTTATAATACTCTTTAAACTATTCTGGACTTGTTGCCACTAAACAAATTCATTCTGAAAAACAAGTTTCAGATGCTGATTATGTAACAATATGTAAATGTTGTGGTCAGGAATTCGTATGTAATCAGTGTATGAATATTGTTGGTACGCTGTCTAAGTTTGTAAATGATATCTGTTGTTTATGTTTGGGTAAGTCACGTGACCACGCAGTCTTCCGCATTCTCCCCCGCTCTACACATGTTGGCTCGGCAATGCTGTATAACTTGCTGTTTAACTTGTATGATAAACTAAGGTTAATTACCCTCAGTTTATCAATCAGAACCCAGAACATGGTGTCAGGAGTGGTTCTTATCTACATATAAGCTGGATTAAAGAAGAAATGAGGGTACGTGACAACTTACAAGTTACGGACCAGTTTGTTGATGTCCTAGGCTACGACTTTTGCCGACATGCATAATTTTTCCCAGTGGGATAAGTTTTTTTTTTTTTCTCATCATAATTAAGGTAGTTTTGTACCATAAAGATGAATGTACAGCTAACTCCACCGAGTCCTATGGACTTTAGTGCAAGTACTAATGTAGCCCTCAAATGGAAGAAATTTAAAGAAGCTTTTATTAACTATGAAATTGCCACAGGCTTAGATAATGAAGCTGACAGACGAAGGGTAGCAACATTCTTGCATGTTATAGGAGAATTAGGGGTTGAGAAATATAATACACTCTCTTGGGATGCAGATGGAGATAAATATAAGATAGATATAGTATTAAGGAAATTTGATGCAGAATGCAGTCCCAGATCAAATATAATCATGGAAAGATACAAATTTCTCAAGCGGAAACAAGAATCTAATGAAAGTTGTGACCAATTCATAACTCAGTTAAGAATTCTATGCAAAACTTATAATTATGATAATGAAGAAGAAATGCTCAGGGAACAATTCATCCTCAATTTACATGATGATAAGGCTAGGGAGAAATTACTGGATCATGTGCAGATGGATACGAAGCCAATGACCTTGGAAAGGGCTGTGAATTTTGTAAAAAATTATGAAATGCGAATCCAGCAAAAGCAGCAGATGACTAGTAGCAATACTGAAGAAGAGGAAGTTAATGTCGTGAGGAAGAAGAAAAATAAGTACACAAATCCTCAAATTAAGCCTAAGTACAATTGTGCCAAGGAAATAAAAGATTGCAGGTATTGTGGCAGGACTCATAAAATTAGGATGTGCCCAGCATATGGTCAAGTGTGTGCTAAATGTAAGAGAAGGAATCATTATGCTAAACAGTGTAATACTAATTGGAACTCTGAAAAAGTGAAAACTTGTGAAGAGAATGAGGACAGTGATAGTGACCTTCAGAAAATTAGCACAATAAATGAATCGATAGGAAACATTTCTATGACTCATGAGAGAAAGCAGTATGAAACCATGACTGTAAATCAGCAAGAAATAAATTTTCAGATTGATTCCGGTGCTACGTGCAATGATTTGAGTGTTAGAGAATTGAAGTGTTTGATTGGCAATGATAAGTTAGATATTGGTGATAGCATCAAACTGAAAGTGTTTAATAATAAAACAATTGAGACTATTAGAATTGAAACTCTAACGTGTGAAAGGAAAGGAAAGCAGTATAAACTTAATTTCTATGTAGTGAAGGAAAATGTTTCTTCTGTAATAGGTTATGAGGATAGACAGAGACTGGAATTGATCAAAATTCTTGTGAATGATAACCCAAGTGCTAAGCAAGAAATAAATGAGGTTTCTCCGAAAAGGTTAGATAAAAACAAGATTATTTCTGATTTTCCTGATTTATTCGAAGGATTGGGAGAATTAGGACCTCCATGTAAGATAAATATTGATGATACAGTGTCACCAGTGATCCATGCTCTAAGAAAAGTTCCTTTTGCCCTTAAGAGAAAATTGAAGCACCAGTTAAGTATTATGGAAGGTACCATTATTGAAAAGGTCTCGGAACCTACAAATTGGGTTTCTAGCATGGTTTTAGTAATAGAACCTCATTAAGATTTAAGGTTTTGTTTAGATCCTACAGATCTGAACAAAGCTATCAGGAGACCCCATTATCCACTTCCAACAATTGAGGAAATTTTACCAAGATTGGGTAAAGCTAAAATATTTTCAGTACTTGATGCAAAAAAAACGGATTTTGGCAAGTGCAACTTGACAAAGAGTCAAGTCATTTGACTACATTTAATACGCCTTTTGGTAAGTATAGATGGAAGAGAATGCCTTTTGGTATATCATCGGCACCAGAAGAGTACCAGAGATGAATGCATGATGCCTTACATAATTTAGATGGCATAGAAGTAATAGCAGACGATATCCTAGTTTATGGCAAAGGAAATACTGATCAGGAAGCTTTGGAAAACCATGATAAGAACCTATTAGCGTTACTACAAAGATGCCTAAAAGAAAACATCAAGTTAAATCAAGGGAAGATGAAATTACATGTGACTGAAGTTAAGTACATTGGACATTTGCTAACAAAGGATGGTGTTTGTCCAGATCCAAAGAAAATTAAAGCTATTAATTGTCTGAAAGTGCCAAGTGATGTTAAATCATTGAAAAGATTTCTAGGGATGATTAATTATCTTTCAAAGTTTTTACCAAGGTTGTCAGAAGTAACTCAACCATTAAGAAATCTGGAAAAGAAAAATGTTTAATGGCTGTGGAACTCTTCTCATGATGAAGCATTCTCCAAGATTAAGAAACTAATTGTTGAAGCTCCTTGCTTGAAATATTTTGACAGTAATTGTAATGTGTCTTTACAGTGTGATGCTTCAATGTCAGGATTAGGTGCTGTCCTAATGCAAAACGGTCACCCAGTGGCTTATGCTTCTAAATCGTTAACTGAAACAGAACAGCGATATGATCAAATAGAAAAAGAGATGTTAGTCATTGTTTTTGCAGCGTTACGTTTTGATCAATACCTTTATGGCAAAGATGTTATTGTAGAAACTGATCACAAACCTTTGGAAAGTATTTTTAAGAAACCTTTATTGAAATGTCTAAAGAGGTTACAAAGTATGTTATTGCAATTGCAGAAGTTTAATTTGAGTGTTAAGTATAAACCAGGTAGTAAAATGTATGTAGCAGATACATTGAGCATAGATTTCTTGTCGAATACATTTTCAGGTGCTGATAAATCTGATGTAATTGCATTATTTGAAGAGGTTGGTAATGTAAATATGACAGATCATGCTGCTGTGACAAATGAAAGACTTGAGGATATTAGACAAAAGACCATAAGTGATATTGCATTGCAAACATTAAAAGAAACAATTCTAAAAGGTGGGCCCACTCATTGTATAGAGGTTCCTGGAACCATAAAATTTTTAAATTTAGGGATGAACTTACTATTGATAATGATATAATATTTAGAGGTAATTGCATTGTAGTCCCATCATGTTTAAGGTCTTACAAGCTGAAACAGATTCATTATGCTCACAATGGGATTGAAGCTACAGTAATATATGGTAGAGATATATTGTTTTGGCCTGGCATGAGTGCAGATATAAAGAATTATGTTTCTTCTTGTGTGGTGTGTAATAAGTATGGTAGTAAACAAACCAAGGAATCCTTAAATTCATATGATTTTCCTTTTAGGCCTTGGTCTAAAATTGGAATGGATATTTTTAGTGTCGGCAATTGTAACTATTTGATTCTGGTAGATTATTATTCATCATATTTTGAGATAAATTCATTGGAAAATATGTTAGTGTCAAATGTTGTAAACAAGATAAAGAGTCGTTTTTCACGCTATGGTATACCAGACATTATAGTGAGTGACTGTGGCTCACAATTTACATCAAGTGAATTTCAAACTTTTGTAAAGAAATGGTCATTTAAACATGTAAAATCATCCCCTTACCACCACCAGTCAAATGGCAAAGCTGAAAATGCAGTAAAAATAATGAAACAGTTGTTCACAAAATGATAGGAGGATGGCCATGATCCTTTATTGGCACTTCTTGAATGGAGAAACACTCCAACTGATGGATTTAACTCTTCACCTGCTCAAAGATTTTTGGTAGAAGAACTAAAAGTCAATTATCTATTACAGAAAATTTACTTAAACCCAAGATTGTTGATGGGGTACCAGAAGTTCAAACTAAAAATTTGGTTAGGCAAGCTAAATATTATAACAGATCATGTAAGAATTTAGTCTCATTAAAACCAGGTGATGTCATCCGTTTACAACCAGTTCCAGGAAAAAGGGAATGGAAGAAAGGTAAGGTAATAAAAGCGGTTACAAAAAGGAAATACAAAATGGAAGTAGAAGGCAAAGTATATTTTCTACATCAGAGACAGTAACTGATAATTATATCGAATCTGATATTGAAATTGAAACTGATGTAAATACAAATGATGTTGCAAATAAATCTTTTATAATTCCTGAAGCTGATAACTTAAAATCACAAAGAACCAGAAGTGGTCGTGTTGTAAGGAAACCTCAATATCTTGAGGATTATTTGTAATAAATTTAAAGAGCCAATTAGGTATGTAGGATTAAATGTATGTTGCAGGGACCATATATGTAGAAGAAAAGTTCTTCCAAGATTTTGTTGAGAAAATGTAAAAGAAGGGAGATGTAATAATATGTGAATGTTGTGGTCAGGATTTCGTATGTAATCAGTGTATGAATATTGTTGGTACGCTGTCTAAGTTTGTAAATGATATCTGTTGTTTATGTTTGGGTAAGTCACGTGACCACACAGTCTTCTGCATTCTCCCCCGCTCTACAAAAGTTGGCTCGGCAATGCTGTATAACTTGCTGTATAACTTGTATAATAAACTAAGGTTAATTACCCTCAGCTTATCAATCAGAACCCATAACACTTTGGTAGGCTATGCCTGGTTATGAGGACTTCTCCTCAGTGCCCTATCATGGCAGCCCCTTGAAAAAATATTGCTGCTTTAATGTTGCTGTTGGGCCTTCTTCTTATGCCGCCTCACCATTTTCTAAGTCTCCCATCACCACCCCTTTCTTCCCTTATCCTTGTGCCTGTTAGTGTGCCTACTTTTAAGCTCTTTCCTTGCCCTAGGTAGGTAAGATTTTCACCTTGTGGCGGGATGTTGCAAAACAACCCCCACACCCTTGAATCACTCTAACTGACAATTGTCCCACAACACAAACTTTCCCCTTACTTTATCAACCGGACTCTTGGACAGAAGGAAAATTGAAACAAAACATAACCTTAAAGCTATATTACCTTACAAACTAAAATAATCAACACCAAAAGCATCCACATTCAAAATACTTAAAACTGATCAAACTTAATATTAAATATGCAAAAACCAAAACACCAAAAAAAAAAAACCCTAACAAACTTAAAATTAAATAAACCACAACCAATATGTATATATTATTTTATAGGACACTGACACTGTCCTCAACACAAGCCAAACTGTCTTTTATGGCAAACTACCAGTATCACCACTTGGTGGTCAACTATTCCACTGGGTGGCAATTTGCAAACACTACTTCCCTGATTGGGGTCATTGTTATCATCATCATCATATTCATCATCATCATCATCATCATCATCAGCAATCCTAATTCAAAGGCCAAGTCATCATCCGTTCAGAAATCCAAAAATAGTCCAAAAAAAATCGTATACAGGCCGGGTCATCAACAGTTGAGCAATCAAATAGCGAAGTCTAAATGCAATCCTTTATTACAGGCCTGGTCATCAACAATAATCCGCTTTCAAAACTTGAGTCTCTCCAAAGGAGGAATCACGGTCTGCCAAAAAAAAAAAAACACTTACGAACACTTCTAGCTAACTGAACTATCGCACTATAATCAAAGATAAATAATAAATTGTTCCTATCATTCACAATCACGACAAGCAAAGATAAACAAAACTGTACTTACTCAGAAAATCAAAAATCACTTCCTCGCTGGTAAAGAAAAATAATAATTCCAGCGTTCACACAACTGACTCAGGACGCAGTCAATCAAAAAAAGCATTGCTCCGAAACATTCACCACTGTCGTAACCTAACTAAAAAAAATGTAAACAAACAATCTCATTTAAACCAACAGTCTTTCTCACCACAAACGATCGTTAACCTAACTATTTTCGCTCGCTAACACAATATCTCTCTCTCTCTCTCTCTCTCTCTCTCTCTCTCTCTCTCTCTCTCTCTCTCTCTCTCTCTCTCTCTCTCTCTCACAGGATTTGGCAAAAACAAAAAATAAAAATAAAGCAAAAATAAATCCTCCACATTCCTCCCCCCTCACTTTGCCAAATCCTTCTCACACAACACTTACATTATTTTTTTCATAACCCAGTCGCAGTCGGGAACGGGACCTCTACTCCGAGTAACTGGGCCTCCATATACTCTCTCATTCACTTCTTCCTTATCACAATCATTCGCTATATTAACACTATTCCTATCTAAATCCCTATCATCTAATATATCATGTACAATCATATCTACCTCGTTCTCATCTGGCCCTATAATTACACTTATTTCTGTAAACAGTTCATCCATTTCATCAAAAACATTCTCAACTTTAGTAAAAGATTCATTCATACTACTAATCATTCTCCTATCTCTCACTCTTGCATTCGTCATCCTTTCTTTTACATCACCTAAGGAAAAGCCACACACACTATAGGTATCATTCATACTCAGCCATGATTCATCTGTATTAACACATTTATCCTCCATACACACTTGCACATTTACACCCTTGTCATACTTATTTCTATTCTCACTTTTACTTATAAAATTTCCCCTTCTTTCATCTTTACTTAAAGCTCTTGTATTCTTCCTTTTCTTATATTCTACTAACACTAACTGTTTACCTTCCAGACCTAAGTCCTCATACATACTAGGTTCACCCTTGTTCCTTTTCAACCATTTACTCATCCCATTCTCTTGGATATACTCAGGTACCTCTTTCCATTTACGCAACTGGTTGTGGTGGGCCCTAATTTTTTCCACAATACCGCCCACACACAACTTACCCAAAACGTAACTTAATCCACTCGAACTAACTTCTAACACATCATAGGGACCTTCAAATTTATCTCGCACCTTATTTACATTCATTCTACCCTTTTCAATTACTTCTTTCATCACTCTCTCACCAACTTTAAAGCTTTCAAACCTCTTATTTGCTTTCCTCCACACATTTCTATCATCCTCCGACACACCCAACCTCGGTCTTATTATCTTTTCAAAATTTAAAACAAACTTACATGGAGACATACCCCTACTCTTATGCACTGTTGCATTGTAAGCCCACAACGCTCTACCAACATACAAATCCCAATCATTATCACATGTACTCATCATTCGCAAAATTTCAGTTAATGTTCTTACAGTCCTTTCAGCCAACCCATTCGCACTTGGCATATAAGGAGTCGAATACACATGTTCAATACCCCATTCTCTTAACATCTGCTCAAACTCCCATCCAACAAACTCAGGGCCTTTATCACTTAACATTCTCACAGGCTTACACACACACATCGGCAACATCACTTGACCAACCATTCTTGCAACAGTCTCGCTCCGTTTATCCTTGATGGGTATTGCATAGGTAAATTTACTCATGTGATCAACCATAACAATCATTCCCACATGTCTTCTCGCAGTCACAGGCAACGAAACACAATCAATCACAAACATCTCAAATGGCTCTTTCATACGTAATCTCAAAACAGGCGGATTAGCATGCACTCTCTGATACTTCCCTTTCTGGCAATCTTCACACGTAGTCGCTACATCCTTACATATCTGACTCAACCCAGGTGTAAACAATCTCTCACACATGCATTCCCATAATTTATTTTTACCCATATGCCCATATCTGTCATGCACTAACATACACATACTTACTGCTGCATGCATTGGAAACACAGGAACATATATATCTTCATCCATTCCTTTATGTAGAAAATAAACAATATTCTTACACACAATAAGTCTCTTACTAACTTTCTTATACACCTCTAAATCAGACGGCCATTCTTCTACCTCAATACTATTCAACATACATTCACGTAACCTTTTAATTTCCTCACATTCATCTTGCATTTCTTCCACCTCCTCTTTAGTCAGTAGATCATCCTCACTCCTCGTAATATCAACCATGCCAACAAAATTCGCCATAAATACACTATTATCTTCTATCACAACTACTTCACATCCATTCTTCAGAAGCAAACCACTACCAATATCAACTGATAAATCATGCAATCTTAAAAAGTCTATTCCTATCAAAAAACAACTAGGCATCTCATTCTCTCCCATTACAATAAAATTATGTTCCACCTCCATACTTCCCAGTTTTACTTTCAAACGCACTTCTTCCCAAACTAGCAAACTTCCTTTACCTATCCCATGAATTCTCACACTCGTACATTGCCTTTTCACTTCCCAATTGTACCGCTCTATTTCCTTGATAACAGACATATTCACTAATGACACTTGCGCACCTGTATCAATTAAACTACAGTATTCATTCTCATTTATACCCACATACGTCATCATTCTTCCTTTTACACCATGCATACAAATGTTTACTCTCCTATCAATAGGGTCATCCTTATCACACCTATGGTCATCTTCGCTATCTTCCATGCTCATACCACTCGGACTCAAGTCACTCAGACAATCCTCCTTCTTACTCAACAACTTGCAACATCTTTCATTACATTGTAACCTCAATATATACTCCCTTTCAATCTCTTTATTTGCTCGGTACTGCATCGGACGATTCCACCCAAAATACAAATAAACAGTGACACCATATAACATACTTACTACCAACAATACTTTTGA
This sequence comes from Palaemon carinicauda, assembly GCF_036898095.1. Lineage (NCBI taxonomy): Eukaryota > Metazoa > Arthropoda > Malacostraca > Decapoda > Palaemonidae > Palaemon > Palaemon carinicauda. The sequence goes on from NC_090749.1 coordinate 12,421,646, forward strand.
TAACAATTCACCCTCAAGCATACTATCCTCCTCCTTATATGCCATTTCTTTCGATACTTCATTCCTAACACTCATTCTAAGCTCATCTATACTAGCAGGTATATCCCTATTCAAACCCTTCAATTTAACCTTATTTAACCCACACAAAATACATTTATACACCATGTCATCCCCTTCAAAACTTTGTACCACCATTAAATCTTCCGGCAACCTTTCAAAATTACTATCATTCTCGCTACTCTCTTCTATCTTACCATGCATTCTTGACATCGCATCTGCTATCACGTTCTTACTCCCAGGTACATATTCTAGCTTAAAGTCAAATCCATTCAAATCCTCTATTGTCCTCGTAACTCTAGCATTCACAGACTCTATCTTAATCATGTACACTATGGGCTGATGGTCAGTACGCACAATAAATTTCACACCATACAAAAATACCTTCAACGCTTTCACGCAAAACCTTATCGCAGCCAACTCCCTTTCAATCGTGGAATACTTTCGCTCAGCCTTATTAAATGCTTTACTTACATATGCTATCACTCTCAACTGTTCATCTCCATTTATTCTTTGCATTTGAACCAAGCAACCACCCATACTAATCCCACTAGCATCTGTATATAACTCTAGCATACTCGCATGTTCACTATAATCGGGAAAGGCCAAAGTGACGTCTCTCGCAGCCTCTTCTTTCAAGTTTTCAAATGCTTCAATCATACGCTCATCCCATTTCAGTCTCGTACTATTTCTCTTACCTGTCCACTCATTCAAAGGCTTCCCTATTCCCGAACAATCTCTGACAAACTTCCGACCAAATTCAATTAACCCAAGAAAACCTCTCAACTCACGCACCGTATGAGGACGTGGAAACTCTCTCACCTTACTCATAAACTTTTCACTCTTCCTTATACCCGATTCACTCACCACATGCCCAAGAAATTCCACCTCCCCGGCCAACCATGTACACTTTTCAAGCTTAACTTTCACCCCAACTTCTATCAACCGTTCTAATACTGCTTCAAGCAACTGTATGTGTTCCTCAACAGTCTCACTAGCAATCAAAATATCATCAATAAAAACAGTCACCTTCTGTCTATCAAACCCAGCCAAAACTACATTCATCGCCCTCTGGAAGGCAGCAGGCGCATTAGCAAGGCCAAAACTTAATCTTTTAAACTGATAATGACAATTTCTACTTGAAAATGCCGTAATGGGCCTGCTCCCCTCTGCCAGAGGCATCTGGTAATAGCCCCTAACTAAATCTAACTTTGTAAAAACTTTCATACCATGCATCTTATACACACAGTCAGACACTACATTCATCGGAAAACGTTCTTTAACAGTTACTTCATTCACCTTCCTATAATCAATACACATCCGTAAACTTCCATCCGGCTTTCTTACAGGTACAATAGGGCTATTCCAGGCACTCTCACTCCTTTCTATTACACCCATTTGCTCTAACTCCTGGCACTGCTCTTCTATTTCTCTGGCAATAGGTGGAGAAAAATGTCGGGGACGCTGATATATGGGGGTATCATTACTAAGAACTATCTTAAATTCAGGCAGCTTTGATCCCCCACAATCCTCGTCACCGTGACTCAAAACTCTCCGTCTATCCCATAACATCCTATACAATTGTTCCCTCTCTCCCTCACTTATATTCTCATCTACATTAATTCTTTCTTTCAAACTTTCATAGTCCCAATCGTCATCCGGCTTTATCTTACCCGTCATAACACGTCTCAATTTAACATACCTTTCATCCTCTACATTGACCAACGTATACATACATCCCATGCAATCACCCTCACGTATACCCCGTATTCTCTTCCTCCTTACAGTCGGCAACAAGCTCACATACACCTTCGGCTCCTGCAAATTCAAAATACCATCATACACATGCACACTTGCTTTCACCAAATTACTTGCTTCCGAACCTTCCACTACATATTCACAATTGTCACTATTGGCAATTCCCAGACTATTCGGCCATGCAACTTTTACACTGACAACCTCACTCGCATCTTTTGACAATTTAACACCTTCTTTTGCTATTACCGACACACCTTTCCATACCTTCGTACATACACTACCATCTTCATTCAAATAAAATTCCCCACAAAATTTACCCTTAACTTTCATCTCTATCATATTTACATTAGGATGTACAATCATACCACATTTTTTCAAGAAGTTATAACCTAACAACACATCGTATTTGTCATTTACTCCCTCAACCACATAAAAATCATTATCTTCCATCATCAGCCCCCCAATCATGACATTTTCACGCAACTTTCCTTGCACAGACATACTTAAATTACCGATACCTTTCACTTCACCTTTACACCCCCTAAATTCACACACATCCCTTACCTTATTGTATGCATTCCTAAACATTAAATTTACACCACAACCAGTATCAATCAGACCAACTAGCTCTATTCCATTAAAATTTACTTTTGCACTCATGCAGTCATAAGCTCTTTCGCCCATCACGTCTTCATGTAGTAAACCTTCACGAACATGCATCACATTCACTCCGCACACACTCAAGGACTCACCCAGCTGAACCCTCTTACACTCTAGTTTCCCGAACATCCTGGCTGATTTACTCCCTTCTTCCTACATACCCTAGCTACATGCCCATCTGCACCACATTCAGTACACTTACCCCGTGGCTCCTTGCACATTCTAGCATAATGACCATCCTTACCACAATTACCGCAAATCATATTTGTACGATTACTCCGACATCCACTCGCTATGTGCCCTGTCATACCACACCGATAACATTTTACCCCTTTCTCTTTCTTGCACTCGCTAATTCTATGCCCTACCTCACCACATCCAAAACAAGCACCAAGAGGCCATCTACATTCATTCTTCTTATGTCCTACTTTCCCACATCTATAACACTTCTCTTCACGGAAACAACTACCTGACCTATCTTGCGGCGCACTAGCACTCCTATCCCTCCAAACCTGATTCCCTTGCCTAAACCCTTCATTTGTCCTTACAGGTATTCCCACATTACTCGCCCTAACACTCCTATCTACTACACTATCAGCTACCCTCATCGGTCCTCTCATAACAGCATCTCTAAAACTAACAAATTCTGGCACACTTTCCTCCATTCCAGTTCTTACACTCACAGATTTACTTTCTTTCATACACCTATCCAACTCGTAATCCTCAACTATCTCTAAAATATCATCCCATGTCAATCTTTCTTTCGTCCACCTCATTTTCTCCTTCCGTTTCAAATTAACAAACTCAGCAACATTCTCGGGTACAGTAGCCAAAAATTTCCTCATTAACTCCTTATTCTCATTTATACCTTCATCCCCATACTTCTTCCTAGCTAAAGTTTCCAACCTACATACATACATCGATATCGCTTCTCCTGCATTCATCCGTGCTTCATCAAAATCATTCTTACGCTTATACTTAACACTCCCTTTCATACGTTTTACCTGCTCAATTATTCTTTTTTTCACACTTTCATAATCAACGTCCCCTACACTCATTATCACTCCATACATCGTCAACAAATACCCAGTCAAATATTCTCCTAACTCCCTAGCCCAAACTCTTTTACTATCACCATACTTATCCGGACAATACCTCTCATACTCCTTGAAAAAATCATATACATCCCTACTGCTATGCTCATTGAACCTTTCACACCGAGGTACCTCTCTCATAAACACAGTCTTACACATATCACGTTCATTCTCACTGCTATCATCACTGTCTACTCCCTTGTTACCTTCTTCCTCATTTGAATACAATGAATCCACTTCCACACTTAAATTCCTATCCTTAACCTTTCCTTTCTTACCCTTTTTCTTACTTACCACTTTCACCCATTCACGATCGTCCTTGCTATCAGCCTGATACTTTTTCTTCCCTTTCTTCACACCACTTTTACCTTTCCTTTCATCTTTCCTCTCACCTTTCTGTTCATCCTTACTATGCCTAATTCCCTTATCTTCAATATCACCATCACTATTACTTCTATCACTATCACTTCCTTTCCCATTATCACCTACCTTAACCTTCTCTTCCACTACCAACCCATTACCCGAAGCTGAGGACACTCCTCCGACTGCACCTTCACCCATTATAGTTTTCATCATCCCCATGACTTGCCCCATCATATCTTCCAATCGGTTCTCCATTCGTTCCTCATTCTCTTTCATCCTCATCTCAAAACATTCTTCCACTTTTGCTACAGTTCCCTTTAACTCCCTAAGCTCCTTCTGCATCAACGCATTCTCCCAGTTCAACCTCTCATTCTCTACTAGCAACCTCTCCTCACGCTCCTTACTCAGCCACAATTCCTCCCTCAAAACCCTTAATTGCTCCTCCATTTTTCATCAACCTTAATCCTAATTCCGTCCTTCGTCCAACAGTCCAGCTTCTATCCCACCTCGGCAGTCCCTGTTCGGGCGCCAAAATTATGTGGCGGGATGTTGCAAAACAACCCCCACACCCTTGAATCACTCTAACTGACAATTGTCCCACAACACAAACTTTCCCCTTACTTTATCAACCGGACTCTTGGACAGAAGGAAAATTGAAACAAAATATAACCTTAAAGCTATATTACCTTACAAACTAAAATAATCAACACCAAAAGCATCCACATTCAAAATACTTAAAACTGATCAAACTTAATATTAAATATGCAAAAACCAAAACACCAAAAAAAAAAAAACCCTAACAAACTTAAAATTAAATAAACCACAACCAATATGTATATATTATTTTCTAGGACACTGACACTGTCCTCAACACAAGCCAAACTGTCTTTTATGGCAAACTACCAGTATCACCACTTGGTGGTCAACTATTCCACTGGGTGGCAATTTGCACACACTACTTCCCTGATTGGGGTCATTGTTATCATCATCATATTCATCATCATCATCATCAGCAATCCTAATTCAAAGGCCAAGTCATCATCCGTTCAGAAATCCAAAAACAGTCCAAAAAAAAATCGTATACAGGCCAGGTCATCAACAGTTGAGCAATCAAATAGCGAAGTCTAAATGCAATCCTTTATTACAGGCCTGGTCATCAACAATAATCCGCTTTCAAAACTTGAGTCTCTCCAAAGGAGGAATCACGGCCTGCCAAAAAAAAAAAAACACTTACGAACACTTCTAGCTAACTGAACTATCGCACTATAATCAAAGATAAATAATAAATTGTTCCTATCATTCACAATCACGATAAGCAAAGATAAACAAAACTGTACTTACTCAGAAAATCAAAAATCACTTCCTCGTTGGTAAAGAAAAATAATAATTCCAGCGTTCACACAACTGACTCAGGACGCAGTCAATCAAAAAAAGCATTCGCTCCGAAACATTCACCACTGTCGTAACCTAACTAAAAAAAATGTAAACAAACAATCTCATTTAAACCAACAGTCTTTCTCACCACAAACGATCGTTAACCTAACTACTTTCGCTCGCTAACACAATATCTCTCTCTCTCTCTCTCTCTCTCTCTCTCTCTCTCTCTCTCTCTCTCTCTCACACACACAGGAATTGGCAAAAACAAAAAATAAAAATAAAGCAAAAATAAATCCTCCACAAC
>NC_090749.1:12427281-12434781 GCF_036898095.1 Palaemon carinicauda
AGAGAGAGAGAGAGAGAGAGAGAGAGAGAGAGAGAGAGAGAGAGAGATGTTTCCTGTTCCTGTGTCTTTTCCTCACCACTTAGGAATATAACGAAGAAATCTTAGTAATAATAATGTTGAATACTTGGGAAATAAATGTGTTTCTCTTCGCATTTTCTTTCCTTTGCTTTTTTTGGGATACAATCTCTGACTGTTGTTGCTCTCATTCTCTTCTTTTTCCTTTCTTTATTATTCTTTTTTCCCTTTCGTCTCTCTTCCTTAATATGGGCAATTGGCTCCCTGAGGAGAGAAACAAAATAACGAATCCAGATATAAGGAAGCAATATTTCATCCACAGAGAGAGAGAGAGAGAGAGAGAGAGAGAGAGAGAGAGAGAGAGAGAGTAATGGCATTTCCTGTCGGTGTTAAGGGAAGGAAGGACTCTTGAGAAGAGGAATAATACACACCTCAATTATGAATCCTCAGCGATTAGGTTTCTTCTTCTGATGTTTATTGGATGATAGTAAAAAGCCTCATTAGTAACATTGTTTTATTTTAGTTATAATTTTTCCAATTTTGAAGAATTTTATTCATTACCTGTGAGGCTTCATGATAGACATAGGTTATAAACTAATGTTCTCGCGAAGATGATCAAAATAAATCTTTCAGAGGTAGATTAAAAGATCATTTTCAAGATTCTGAGAGAGAGAGAGAGAGAGAGAGAGAGAGAGAGAGAGAGAGAGAGAGAGAGAGTATACCAGGCAATAGATGAATTGGATAATTATTGAGAGAAGGGTAATGTATGATTAAAAGTTATTGGCTTCAAAGGGAAAAAGATGTGAAATGACAATTGTATCTTCACCTTATTTCAAAAGGTTTTGAAAAAGGGAAAAAAAGATTGAGGATAATATGACTCTAGAAGAAGATTCGTAGGGGCCTGGGAGTGAAAGTTGTTGTTGTTGTTGTTGTTGTTGTTTTATGAACACTTTTTGTTTTGCCCATGTTTATTGTGATTGTTTGTTCAATTGATGTATAGGTAATCGCACATTACGATAAGAAAAGTTTAGAGAATTCAAATCATTGGACGTTTAATACGAACGATTATAACTTTCTTATCTTTAATGCAAAATCAATGGAGATCTTCGTATTATAGTTATTCCTGAATACAATTGCACCAGATTCCAAAATCGGAAGATAACTTATTATTTGAAGAGACATTATTTGCAACATATTGTTCATCGGGTTAATATTACCAAATGCTCATACACTCCATCTGTACTTCCGTCCTCAAGCTCCAATTGGAGCAGAGTTCAGTCCATTTGACCAAACATTCTTCTGTTTAATAAAAAGTCACTGGAAGTAAGAAAATTAATTACAACATATTTCGGAATTAGATAATCTTTTTCTTTAATTGATTCAATTACTTGAAACGTAGTAGACACCATTTTAACTTCTAGATATAATTGAAATTAATCATATTTCTTAATTAGATTCATTAGATTTTGCAAATAGTCTGAAGTGAATCAAAAGATTCGAATTGTGTGATGTAATGAGGTGAGGTTGAATGTGTCGCTGATAAGAACAGAGGGACTTTGTGGAACCACGAATTAGGACGGGTTCCTTTATCCCCAGTGTCTGTCTGTCTGTCTGTCTGTCTGTCTGCCTGTCTGTGGATTATTCTCCCATTTTCTGTACGGTTCAGGGGCGCAGGAGCGTATTCCTGTTTGGGGGGACTAAAGTTCGAAATGACACTGAAGGCGAAGGCATGGGGGAAGGGGGGGGGGGGGTCACAGACGCGATTTCTTCGCAACTGACAGCATATTGTATGAAAACCAAAATCATATTTTTGGAAGATTTTTAAGTGACCATTTCCAATTTTTACACAATGATAATAATAAAATACCCATAGGCCTATATATATATATATATATATATGTATGTATATATATATACATATGTATATATGTGTGTCTATATATATATATATGTATATATATATATATATATATATATATATAGAGAGAGAGAGAGAGAGAGAGAGAGAGAGAGAGAGAGAGAGAGATAATTGTGAGTAAGCAAAATTAAGAACAAGCACATTTCTAATATAAACACACATATTTGAAAGTCATGCCTAAGACCAGAAAACATACATATTAAAAGTGTATGAATAATATATAATTAATAAGCTCTGAAATTATATAAAAGTATACATATTTAAAAAGAATTATGAAGAAATTGCACACACACCCACACACACACACACACACATATATATATATGTATATATATATATATATATATATATATATATATATATATATATATATATATATATATACATGCATGCATATGTTTATATGTGCAATATTCGTCAACTACATGTGTTCTCGCGTGTCATGTTTTCAATTAATTACTGCGTATCAATGATGTAGTTTGTTACTATAATAGAGTTTGGTAATGATGGATAGATTAACATATGTTTGCACGGTATGCACTGGGGGTCAAACATTGTAAGTGGCTTGATTCCCAATATGGGGGCTGCTCTCTGTAAAATTAAGCGAGTGACGAGTGATGGGACTGTGAAACTATGATGCTGGGTATTAACATGGTATTTACGTGGCGGGGGTGGGGTGGGAGGGTGAGACTGTACAAGAGCGGTTGTCAAAGATGAAATGCATTTACAAAATGTAAATCTGAATGTTTCAAAGCATGTTTTCAGCAAAAAAGTGGGGGGCTCTAGCCCTCCAGCCACCCCCCCCCCCTCCCGGCTCCTACGCTCCTTGCTAAGAAAAAGTAAATAAAAGATTTTTTTTTCTTTATACCAAAATTATTGGAGTCTAAACAGAAAATGGGAAGTATTGGTAACATCTTTTGAATGCCAAAAGGTAAGTGTGGTTCAATATCCCATCATCAAAATAAATCCTTATCCAGGAAAAGAGAAATGTGCACCTGGATCCCCTTATTCAGGTATATAACGACATAAAATCTTGCTAAAGACTTTTCATGAAATATATTGTCCCCAAAGTTTCCGTTTCGATACAAATATTTTTATTGCTTTCATGGGTCCAGAGAATTATATATTTCAGGAAATACTATTCCTCTGGGACCATTCTCTTTAAATATATGTGCATCCTATGGCTCTTTAACTGTTCTTTAAAGACACATGTCAATCTCTCTCTCTCTCTCTCTCTCTCTCTCTCTCTCTGTCTCTCTCTCTCTCTCTCTCTCTCTCCCCTATCAATTAATCTTAAGAAGTATATACTTTGGTGATCAACCTCTGTTTCCTTAAAGTCTCTTCCCTTCGTCTTCTAGATTCCCACTGCAGACCCCAATTAGTAACCACGTCATCATCGAACTCATAATAAGGATTCAGCAACTTTATTGTCTGAGACACCTTAAAAGAAAACCCATGTTTTCCTTCCATTTGACTTTACACAGGACGAATCTTTTCCTTCACAATTCTCCTCGCATCAGAGCCTTCCTTTTTTGCCTGGAATTCTGGAAGATTCTGGAAGATTATAAATCTTTCAAATGACATCGGTGAAGTTCCATTTGATTAAGGTTGTTTGAAGTCTCCATCATGATGTCTCGTTGTCTTGAAATGTATAGAGAAATTATTCATCTGTTGACATCAGTCAATAACACGAAGAATGTGAGTTGAGGTTATTACGCTTGAAGGGATTAAACCTGGTTCAGACATCCATTTAAAGGCTTAAAGGTTTAAAGGCCGCTCATGAATGGTAGAGGCAAGGGACAGTGACATTGCCCTACCGAGCAGGGCAATGCCCTAGAGACTGCCCATATACAGTATACTTGTGATCAGCACCCAAGACCCCTCTCCACCCAAGGTAAGACCAAGGAGGGCCAGGCAATGGATGCTGATGACTCAGCAGATACACCTATAGGGTCCCCAAACTCCCCATCCTTAGATCACAAGAATGTTGAAGTTGCACCGACCAAGGGAACTAACGAGTTTGAGCAGGACTCGAACCCCAGTCTAGTGTTCATCAGCCAGGGATGTTACCACATCGGTTTAAGAGATTGAAAGGAAAAACTTCCAACTTGAGAAGCCAATAAGATAACAGAAAGGAAAGTGAGAGTATAACAAATTTAATTAAAAAATTTCTGTGCAATATATTAAAGAATGAAGTCAGTTGATGATATTTATTCCCATCGAAATCAAAGATGTGACCCTCTAAATTATCTATTATTTCCTACTTCAGCAGATTTTTCTCTTATTACAAACGAATTTGAAAATATCTATGCGACTCTCAAGTCATATATCACCATTAGCCTCTCTCTCTCTCTCTCTCTCTCTCTCTCTCTCTCTCTCTCTCTCTCTCTCTCTCTCTCTCTCTGGTAATATTTGTCTTTTTCTCCATTATCGCTAAATTCTGTTTGTTTATTTGGTTAAACAAGAACGGTTTATTTTATAACCTTAATAAATGATCTGGAAAAAAATCTTTCAAGAGCTGCATTTGTCTCAAGACAGTCTCCCTCCGTCAAACCAAAACAAAGTTCAAAACAAAATTTGAGGCATCGCTCCCAACTTCCTTTTCAAGACTAATTATAGATCCAGAAAGTAAGCCAAGGCTATTTATCATTTTGTGATGAAATCATGTTATTAAGTGTTATAAGTAACGTTAAATTTATGCATATTTTATGACAAAACTTGTGAAAAGGGCTTATTTTTTCATGTATGTTGATGTAAAAATAAAAATATTTCGTTTTTTGTCATATATGTTCATGTAAAAAGGAAAAATAAATTATCAATTTGATAAATGTTAATGTATTTGTAACTCAAAATGTCATTGTGTTCTGGAAGAGGATTTCTAGAAACTTCTCATAACTACTATACTTCGGCGCCGGCCGTCTGACGAACATGAGTTCAACAGGATGATTCAAGAGAGGGTTCCTGGAGCATCGTTATTGCGTAATGTTAGTCTTGAACGATCCAGAATTCTCTTGAGTATTGTTCCTAATATAAAAGAACTTGTGCATGCGTGCGTGCATAGAATGTCCGGACATTATTCCCGGATGGGGCTCTTAGACAGTCAGTCAAAGCCCCCATAGGCTGAAGATCCAATCAGTGTGGTCAGGGTCTTACCAGATCTCGGCTCACGGCAATCTGCTCATGTATATTGCTCTAACCAGAGCAATCTTAATTTTCAAAGTTACTAGTCACATATGCAAGAGAATCAGCTCCCCCCAAGAGCATACACAACCAAGACAGGCCCTCAGGAATGATGCACAGTAGCTCAGCCCTGCGAGCATAATTGTAGGCATGAAGGTGCAATCGCTCACCCCGAAGTGCATGACAGGAGTTGGGGTGACTGTGTCAGGATCAGTGGAAGTATGGCATGGAGGCCTGGAACGTGGAGCTCTTTGGGGCGTAGGTGGCTGTGGCGGGGCAGCTGCTGCAATGGTAGGTGAGACACTCTGTAGGCTAATGATGTCAATCATCTAAATTGCTCTGGACACCTCCTGTTCCAGGCGTGTTGAGATCAACCACAATTGGGGCACTTCGGATGGGTCCCTAACCCGTTCTTGTGGGTGTCAATGCATTCTTGGGTGGGATGCTAGCAGCTGCAGACTCCACAGACCGTTAAGGCCATATGCTCAGCCAAGGGTTCTTAACTGTGCATTTTGGTAGGCTTGAAGCTGGGATTCCTTAGAAAAAGGTGCCTTTTGTAAAGCTTCTATCCTCGCTGTTAGTTCCGTTTGAGAACGTTCATTTTTGGCGGTTAGGTTCTCCATGAAAGCTTTCTTGAATGTCATTAATTCCATTTTACTAGGAAGGGAAGGTTTGTCTAAAGTTGGAATCATGGTGGAGGTCGAAGCTGGTGCTTGAGCAGCAGTGATAGGAGAAAGTAAAGAGGCACTAGGAGCTGTACTCACATGATGTACAGCCAATAACACTTCTGAGGCTTCCGTGGTCAGTAGGATCCTCTTCCTCTCTGATGACACAGAAAATAGTCAACATGTTTTCAGCATCAAGGCTCATGACTTGCAGAGTGTCACGGATTTCATCATATGCATGATCTGCTGGTACCGTCGGGAGTTGAACGTTAGGTAATTTATTACCAAACGCAGAGGTCACCTCAGCCTTGGGAAAGAAAAGGTCCTTCAGTTCCAGGGAAGGAAGATAAGGGGCATTTTGTTGAGAGTTCTTCTGGAAGACTCCTACTCAGTGTCAGAGCATCCTCCGACTTTGATCTCGAACGTCCAAGGAGACGTCAGTGGCATAGATGGCGGTGTTAAGGAGATCCGTGCAAACCTGGCATTTGGTAGGTTCCTAGATTGCAATGGATCCCTTGGAAACAAGAAAATCAGCATGTTTATGGCAGGTCTTGTGGCTGCAGGGTGACTTGACCAACCTGGTACAGGCGACCTGTAAAGAATAAGCATTGCAATGAGTACATATCATTAAAAATCATATTTTCTTAAATAGAACCTATCCTAACTTAAATAGACATACCGCCTAAAAAATGGCTAAAGATTGAACATAATCAGAGCACATGCAAAACTGCTCAGAAATCAATAGAGATTTATGAAGCAAAATATAATAGCAGTGTTGTAGGAATATGGAGAAAAGGTTCAAATCAAAGGGACACCAGAACCTCCAGAGTAAGTCTATTGGAACAAGCTAAGAAGGCAAGTTCACACATCATACTGTCTAGACCTGCAACAGCTGCCCCAATCAAAGCTGGGTCAAGGCAGCAACTATTTCTAGTAGCCAATAAACGACTGACCAGTCAATATCCCAGGCATGTCGACATAAGGTGGCAGACCCATTATAAAGTCAACAGGGGGAGAGTGAACAATCACATAGGGAAGGGTCGACACTCAGGAAAGTACAGAAATGAAAGGCAGCTAATAAATGAGCCTGCAAAGACCTGATCATTATCATTAACTTATAAAAAGGGGGTGTAGCCCATAAGATAATGAGAGCCGTACAAGACAGCCAGGACACTAAGACTTAGAAATTCAAAGGATTTCCTGACAACCAGGCAGGATCTAATCGACCAACTTCAGAGAATAATATTCCTCAGGTGTGTGATAGGAGAGACTAGATGATTAGTCTAAGTCCGCACTTAAGGTGGCAGAGGGAATGACCCATAGCCAACACACAGGCAGTGCTAGAAGAACTGAAGCTGACAAGCCAAGAAGCAGAGACAGAAGGCAGCACCTCTGTCTAGATAGACTAACCAGGCTAGGGAGTCAAGACTCAATAACAAGAGGGACAGCACAAGAAGTGAGGCTGCAGATATAGAACAGGCTCTGCCAAGGCGGCAGAAGAGGACCCCAAGGGGTACCAACTCTACACCTACATAGGGTTAGGCTATAGGGAGAACTGTGCAGGCAAACCTAGCCTACTGAGTGGGTGAGGGATAACTCAAAAGCTAGGATAAGATGACTAGACAAGAGGAACATAGTTCCCAGTACAGTCAGGTTATGGCCTAATTAGGAAGGGGAAGGGGCAGAGAAAACACCCAAGGGTGATCTCTAAAGCAACAGAGA
>NC_090749.1:12442281-12489781 GCF_036898095.1 Palaemon carinicauda
TCCCTTACTGTAATCATTCATTATTATTATTATCGTTATTCTTCTGTTTCTGTATTTATTCATTCATTTTTTAGCTGCTGTTGTTGTTGATGATGATATTCCCATCAACTTCTTTGGATGACATCTTTTATCATTCGCTCATATTTACCAATAAAAGCTATGACTAAAAAATTCCCATTCTTTTGGAATGTCGGAATATTCCGTCAACATCATAATTGCTCATAATTGGATCCCAACATCTAAAGTTCTGATAATAAAACCAACATGAACTTTGAAGGCTAAAAAGACTATTTGTTTCAAAGTATTTCTTCCATGTCCTTAATTAATTGTGAACAGACAAGAACATTTTTGTCCCCATCTCACTACCAAATAGTCAGGAGTTTTAAAGTTGTCTTTTAAGGGTGATGTTATTTTCATTTCAATAGCAAGCGATCATAATGTTTGTTCTTTGCAGTAAATGATTCCGCTAGTAATTAAATCTGTAGGATTTATGATGTCACTTTTATGTTATGCGGAAGAGGATTTTGTATAATTAGATTCCATGATTCAAAACACTAATGAATTCCTGTTTATTTCTAACGAGCAATGTAGTAATTACGGTTTTTGGAAGCAACATTGACCTCATATGGATGGTTAACGAAGACTGATAACTAGTTCTTCTTCTTCTTCTTCTTCTTCTTCTTCTTCTTCTTCTTCTTCGAATCAAACGCATCCAAAGGCTTATGGAGACAGTGTAGCCTTCTTTTGATTGAGAAAAGATTGCCCGAGAAATGAACCCCCCCCCCCCCCAAGGAAATACGGGAGGACTATGAGAAGTATTCCAGATTCCAGATATCATAATATCTGTTACATAGATTGGTTAAATAATAGCCTGAAACCGAGTGTTCCAGATTGGCTACTTTAATTAGTCCACATGAATATATTATGTGCAATAGTAATAGAGATCAAATAATTACACATATTAAAATTGTTTTCCTTTTTATGTAATGTTGTCGATTAATGTTTTTATATTAAAATATGCATATAAAATTAGTTAATTGATATAGCAGGTCTTGCCAGCTGGTATGCCAACCAATTTTTACTTTAAAAAGAAAACAGCTGGGGGTATAAGGGTTAACATTTGGAGAAAATTGGGTTCAAACATTATATGGCAGAAATATTATATCTGCATGAATTAAAACGACTATGATATTGATCAAATATTCAGAAACATTATTATCAGCTTATCAGATATTATCTCATTATTGCTCCAATAAAAGTTCAGTTGCCAAAAAGGATGTTCTTTTACTTATGCGTATGTCATTAATGATGTCATTACTGTTGAAATTAATAATATGATAATCATGCTCCGCGGAGCATAAGATTAGATGAAAGTGCTTTTTTATTAACCTATACAAATCTCTGATAATAATAATTAATGTTAAGAGTTGATCAAATGTCAGATATAAAAAAAGAAAGCCTCACCTGTGAAAATTCATTTAATGTTTTGTTATTTCCTCCCTCATTCATCATATCTTATTGGTTGTTATTATAATTTCTATCTAAAATAACATCACTTTAATGTTGAATAATACTTTAAAAGTTCTCAGCTTTTCCTTGCAAAAAGATACTTAAATCTGTACCAAAAACATTTACTCCTTCTGACAGAGTAAGATGAAATAACACATATCAATAATCATTATTAAAGTCTAGCTGGAATACAGGATGGAGAAACAAAGTGGCTCAAAGTATTCTAGATTAGAATTGAAATGGTTAGGTAAACAATACATTAGAAAAGTAGAATAACCAAATATATAACTGCCAGATCTTTGTTCAGACAACCTCTACAACGTTTACAGTGCTTCTAGAAGGATATAATTACATTGTGTCCCTTTTATCTTCTCTAGTAATAGAACTCCTGAATGAGTGTAGCAAGGCAAGTAACGTTTCCCTCTGGAAGTAAAAAAAAACCTGTCATGAAATTGACAGAAAACTTGTCAGACCCTTGATTTTGAAGATAGAAGAGATGAAACATTACTATTTGCTTTTAGGAAGCTAAGTTTTACAGAGACCTGATCATCCGTCTAATCCGAGAAACTAAGATGAACAACAGTGTTGACATCATGCAATGCATTTAATGTTACTTTTGATATTATCTCAATATTACATCCCTTGCTCATGCACAGAGAGGTGTCACGAATAATAATAATGATAATAATAATAATAATAACAACAACAACAACAACAACAACAACACAATAATAATAATAATAATAATAATAATAATAGTAATAATAATAATAATAATAATAATAATAATAATAATAATAATATATTCAAACAACTGACGTAAATCTTCCTCTAAAATCCCATCCAAAAATTCTCCCTTTTTCCTTCTCGATACTTTTTGAAATATGGCGATGGTACAATTATCAGATCTATTCTCTTTTCCCTTTATAACCAATATTCTCTAATCCAGACATTCCCCTTTTCTCATTTTATCCTGTGTGTCTTGTACTCTGCAATGCGTCTCTCTCTCTCTCTCTCTCTCTCTCTCTCTCTCTCTCTCTCTCTCTCTCTCTCTCTCTCTCTTCCTTAATTTACCACCAAGATGTATTTTCCCCCATTCTATCAAAAACTTTGTGGATTACCATAATTATTCATCAGATAGTGGACCATTTGAAACCACACAAACAATAAATAAGACAATTTACAAATTGGGAAAATATAAACTACAGAAAACAACACTAGTTGATGAAGACACCTGCGGTTTTATATCGCCAAATCATCAACAAAATAATCGTAATTTCCCAGGTAATATTGAGAGAGAGAGAGAGAGAGAGAGAGAGAGAGAGAGAGAGAGAGAGAGAGAGAGAGAGAGAGAGAGATTCGAATTTAAAAGTCTTTGTTAGTGGACCATTTCAGGTACATAAATATCTTTTATTTTGTCCATAAACAATTTTCCATTCACTCGGTAAAGCATTTTATTGAGTCTGCCCTTAATCCTGTCCTCTCAAATTGACCAATCAAGACCGCGTTTTCGTTACTTCATTTCGGCTGTCTTTGAAATGAACACACATGCGGTCTGACCCATAGGAAAATATACCTCTCCTCCCCCTCTTCTTCCTTCTACTTCTCTTCCTCCTCCTCTTCCTTCTCTTACTCCTTCCCCTCCTCCTGCCTTCGGTTTGTGACCATTTCTTCGGTCCTCTTTCTTCTCCATCCATTTTCTTCCTCAGTCACAAACAGGCATTGCCTTGCCTTCCTTGGTCCTAGCTTAGGTGGGAAGAAGATCAGGCGCCGATTATTGTTCTATGCCTCCCTAGCAAGTGACCCTTACACCTAAAGGTCTTCTTCCTTTGAATTTACGAGGAGAGAAGGCTAAGAATTTTCGTCTTCTTTTCTTCTTCTTCCTCTTCTTCTTCTTCTTTTTTTATAAACAAAAGTTAATCAGACTATAGATAAAGGACAACGAAATCCTTACAGTCAGTAAACAAAAGCAATTATTTTTGCATGAATTTCATCTCCTGATTGTAGAATAATGGTTGCTGAAACGCATAATAGAGATTCAGCTAAAACTATGGAGCATGAAGATGAATCCAACCAAACACAAAGTATGATTGTGAGTTTGACGAGGACATCGGCTCCTTAACATCCCTATGTCTGCATTGAGTGGTTTTTTTTTTTTTTTTTTTTTTTTTTTTTTTTTTTTTTTTTTTTTTTTACCAAAATACAAGATCTTTGAAATTTGAGATGTGATTTAGATAGGAAATATACTTTTGATAAACACATTTGGTCTGTTCTTTCATCAATTGCACATAAAATTGGCCAATCTTTTAAGATTTTCGGTGATCAATCTCTTCTGGTTCTTTCATTCTGAGTCCGATTGTTCTCCTGTCTCGTCTTCAACTACTGATTCCAATCTTAATTTGTTGGACAGGAACTTACGGTCTAATAAATTTCTTATTTCTGATCTTGATATTAATCTCTGTCACTGTCGTTCAATTAGTACTTTATACATGATGCATAAAAAAATTCATAAATCTGACCATCCTTTGCATTCAGATCTTCCCAAACATTACCATCAGACATGTAATTCTAGGTATGCCATTGATTCTAATAGTCCTGCCTTCTCCATCATAGGCTCAATGCTACACTGTATTCTAGAAATTTTATTCCGGCTGTGACCAGGTTGTGGGAAGATCATCATGACCAGGCAATTAAATCTCTTAACTTCAGAAGTTCAAAGTTTACAAGCTGAAACAAGTCTCTTCCTATAGTTTATATAGGACGGATCTATTTTATCGTTGATATTGATCTTGAAATATTTTATATCATTTATTCAATATTTGTCTTGAAATTTATTTGATTCCTTATTTCCTTTCCTCACAGATTGTAGTGGTCTCTCTCTCTCTCTCTCTCTCTCTCTCTCTCTCTCTCTCTCTCTCTCTCTCTCTCTCTCTCTCTAGCAACTTATATTTGGCTTATTTGACACAACAGAGTTCAATTCACCATTTATTTGTTGAGATGAAAGCTGGTGACATGAACGATATATTATGCGAGTTGGTATCATTACAAACTTGACATGTTATTGATACCAAATAACACAATGATTTATTAGTGTTTCTAGACTCCTCTATGTTACAGTTGTTATGAAAATGACACATTGAATAATTGTGCACTACGTTATACATTCACGATGCGGTATTGTGATAGTTCGGCGATTGCGCCAAACATTCATCAAGGTGGAGATGTAGGGACACTGCATCCCAAGTGCCTACGTCCACACATCAGTGACTTCAGTCTCTCCTATAGAGGCGCTCTTCTCCAGATGTTCAGGTTTGAGGTTAATGAGCTCGGGATAAAAGGCCCTTCATACTTTTAGTTGTAAACACATTTCTCACGCTTGCTCCCAACTCTGTCGTGTTCCTTTTCTTCCAAACAGCTATATTATCTCTTTCACATGTATAACTATTTCATATTCGCTATCTTTGCGAAAACACAGGGCTATTTTCCCTGTTGGGGACCTTAGGCTTTTAGCATCCTGACTATCCAACTATGGTTATAGGTTAGATAATAATAATAATAATAATAATAATAATAATAATAATAATAATAATAATAATAATAATAATAATAATAATAATAATAATAATAATAATAACTTTTTTATCATTAACATTGTGAATCAAATATTGTTGCATCAGTTTATTACTGATTCGTTCTTTCTATTTTTCAAGAGTTCGTAGTTGATGCTTATCCTCATTTTTTTTTCTTTCTCTGCTATTTTTGCTATTTTCTTTTGTTCCTAAATTTAGAGAAAATATTAAGATAATAGGGAAACTATGCATATCGGCATTCCAAGGAAAACAAATTTAAAAATATCAATATGACAAAGAGAGAAGAGAAAAAAAAAGCGGTTAAAGGAGGCGTGGTAACGTTGTGCAACGCTGACAAAATTGGTAGAAATTATCGGATACTGAAAGAGTAATATTATGATTTACAATATGAAAGAAAAGCCAGATAACATAGAGGGAATCAATGTAGTAGAAAGTTTGACATACTTAGGAATAAAGCTAGACAATAGTAGGAATATATTTAAAACTCAGAAAAGGGTAATGATAGAAAAGGCACAAAAATTAGCTAATCTAACATATTCAGTTATAGAGAAAAGTTGCAATAAAGTGATGATAGGAAAAACGTTCTGGAAAAGTATTGCTTTACCATCTATTTTGTATGGAACAAATGTTATAAATCTAACAGAAACTGAAATAGAGAAACTACAAAGAATAGAGAATGGGATATATAGGAAGATTTTAGGTGCCACTAAAAGCACAGCTAATACTGCTCTAAGAGGGGAGATAGGTGCATCTTCTATGAAAGCAAGGGTGATGGATGGGAAGCTGCAGTACTTAAATCGTACCCTGAATGGAAAGAAGGAAATACTGAAAATAATTATCCAGGATATTCAAGAAAAAGAAGGAAGATGGTGGAAACAACCTGCAAAGTATTTGGAAGAATTAAGTTTAGGTATAAGACAAATAAGAAGAATGAACAAGGCAGAAATAAAAACGGAAACCAGAAAGTGGGATACTGAAAAGTGGAAAGAAGAAATAGAAAGTAAAGTGAGCTTGGAAATATATAGAACGTGGAAGAAAGAAATTAAAGAAGAGTTAATTTATGACAATACATTTGCATCAGTGATATTTTTTAGAGCAAGAACTAATACGTTAAAACTAAATATTGTAAATAGACACAATGGAGGGAATGTAAACTGTAATTTTTGGGAAAATGAGGAGGAAGATTTGATACATTTTTTGTTATTTTGCCAGGAATATAGAAAAGAAAGGAATAAAGTAATTGAGCTACAGCAACCATACGACGAAGACCCAAAGAAAATAGTAGGATTATTTTTATTTAGTGAAACAAATATAGAAAAGAAAAAAGAAGTATTAAACGTAATGTGGAAGAAAAGACAAAACAGTACAAGAAGATAAGCGTTAGAGGCGCTGTTGTAAAGGCTATGCCTCACCCCGGAACCTGAACCGGAACCTGAACTGATAATCTGATCAGTGTTATTTTCTTTTGCAAGATATGAAACATAATTTTCTTAATTCTGTATTTGAGCAAAAGAACATCCTCAACTACTGATATTCATTTAGGCAATAAAAATACGTAAAAGAGAATATGTTTAAAATTTCCAATTCGTCTTCTGCGTTCTTTACTTTTGACGTCATCACAACACCTGACGTCTTCAGTGGCCATCCACCAGTCAGGAGTGCCAACCTCTGAAATCACAAGACTTTCAAACATAGAAAAAATGACAAATTAAATCTTGTTGGTATCTCAGCCTCGTCGTATTTCCTGATATATATTTCATTTGTCGGGATTCAAGGTCATAAAGGCTGTTTATTTGTTCTTTTTGTTGCCTTATATCCTTTATTGATGGTTGTTGGGGTATTCATGTCGTCTATAATGGGTGATTTCATTATCATGGCTCGGGGGAAAATGAAAGTATAGCTGCCTTTAAATAATTCTGATTTAAAAGACTCATTCACTACTTATTCTATAAAATCAACATTTATTGTCCATAATTTTAAATCTTATGCGATAGGTATATTGCACGCAAGTTAACATGTGCAATTTTAGATGTTTTAACTGTACATAGCCGAGCAGAGTCCATGAATTCTTTGTTCAGACCCAAAACGTGATATATATATATATATATATATATATATATATATATATATATATATATATATATATATATATATATATATATATATATATATATATATATATAAGGATAGGGAAGTGGGGAATATGTGGAAAGGAAGAGTAGCCCTAGATACGATCCAGTTTATAGCCCAAAGGCACTCGGGATTGGAGAGAATTAGACAAAAGCGAGTAAAAAGAAGTACAGGAGAAGAATAAAAGAGAGGGGCAGACCCTCTTGCGATCCTTGGGGTTTTAATCCAATTTGTAAGTGATATATATATATATATATATATATATATATATATATATATATATATATATATATATATATATATATATATATATATATATATATATATATATATATATATATATATAGGAAATATGGAGAAATTTATTATTGCTAGTGTTTGATATTTATATTCAGTCCTTATATATGGCTTTTAATTTGATATTTTGTCTTCAGGCTTGTTGACACATAGATTCTTATAAGACTTTCTGTCATGGCGCCTGTGTCTAGTGAAATTGTCCCCAAATTTGGAAAATCTGGTAAATTTAGGGACGAGTTTTGTTCAGTGTTTATGGTTACAAAAATAACTATGTAATCAATTACATTGTATAATGTAACTATTTGATAAAATAGTATATATAAAACATATTTAACATTGTGTTTAAGACTGCTATGGATGATGATGATGATAGTATTAAACCAAACTCTTCCTGTAGGCACGCCCCTTTCCCTTGGTCGGCCCGTTGGTAACCAAAGACAGGGTCTGCTAGGGAGAAATATGCTTCTTATTATGGAGAGAAATTAATAGTTCATAAATTTAAAGATAGGTAGTGAGCCGAGCTATGAGAATACGGTAACTGGAATGGTAATAAAACCAACGCCTGCATGGTAGAATTTCATGGCGCATCATAACAGGCATTTTTTTATATTGCTTATCCTTCAAATATGAGGGTATCTAATAATATCACTGAGTTGCACGCTCTAGTGGCAAATGAAGTAGCTGAACATCCAATAAATTAAATCAAGTTCTTTTCAAAATTCTGATTTCTTTTTCTATAATTATTTATGTAAAGTTTCACTAAATCTTATACATGATACAAAAAATTTCCTTTATAATTACTAAAAATAATGATAAACACAAAAAAAAATTCTAAAAGGTTAAATAGTCCAAAATATTCGAACACATCATTATGATGATAAAATATCTTTCCATCTGATCAAAAACTCGTCAGGAATTTGCGTAATACTGAGATTGGAGGAAGCCTTTCCTGCTCCATTAGTAATTAATAAGTAAAGATATTGAATGATAGAATACAAACGTGAAAACTTTATTCTCGTTGAATGTAATGAAAATTTATTAATGCAACTTTTCTATAGAATTTTGCAGAAAAGAGAAGAACTTGGAACTAAGTTTTCTTTAATTTTCTGTCTTTACTTTCAAGGGGGACTAAATTAATTATAATTCTTATCATACCCTTACCTAATTCTATATTATAATGTTGATAATTGTTGCATTTTTAATTCTTCTTATTCTATAAAGACATTTGGTCTCTTGTTTCAATTAGGTTTAAGGTGAAACAGGAAGATCTGTCCTTCTATTCTGTTGTAAGATTTCATAATAACAATTATATTTACGAAAACTATCTCACAAAATTGTAATATTAAATTTAGAGAGAGAGAGAGAGAGAGAGAGAGAGAGAGAGAGAGAGAGAGAGAGAGAGAGAGAGAGAGAGAGAGAGAGAGAGAGAGAGAGAGAGAGATTGTAGACAGCAAATGGTTCTGCTCGCTATTTTTTTCTTGCAGCTCCAGGTAAAAGCAATTCCAAAGAAAATCCTACGGTCTGGCATGACAAATTAAATACATACACAAGAATAGTTTAAACTATTTGCTGATGACACAATTTTACTTCTCCATAAATGATATACATGACACTACTGAAACTCTCAGCCGGATCCTTGGTAGCGATAGAGAATGGATGACATTTAAACAACTAAAATTAAATGAGAACAAAACTGAATTCATGGTGGTGGGTAAGAGAAACTGTGTGAGAAATATGAATGATATTCAAATGAACATATATAATGACTCAGTGCCGATATCTAGTCAAGTTCGAGATCTAGGTGTATATCTTGACTGTAACCTGTCTCTAAATTCACAGATAAATAATGTAATAGAAAATGTTCGTCATCATCTAAGAAATATTGCCTTTATAAAAAAGTATCTGGACAAAAATTCTGTAAAGAAACTTGTGATAAACTGTGTTATTACCAGGATTGACTACTGCAACTCTCTATTATAATTTACCAAAAGTGAAACTTAAGAAATTACAAAGCATAAATTATAGAGGAGCAAGACTGTTAAAAGGTGTCCCACCTAGATAAATTATCACCCCTATACTAATCGATTTACACTAGCTGGTGATTAAAGCGATAATTGAATTTAAAATATGTACAATGACCCACCAACTTATCAGAACCAGTCATCCAAAATATTTAAGAGAATTGTTACATACTGCACAGCCAGCTAATCGTGTCTACACGGGAATAGTTACAGATGGCTTCAAACTGTTGGAACCTAGATATATGTCTACTTTAGGCTCCAAAGCCTTTAAATATGCAGTCCCAAGACTATATAATAAGCTCCCATGAAACATTCGAATGATTGAAGACATTAAGACTTTCAAGAGGAAACTAAATATTTACTTATTTCATGAGTCGTAGAACAGTGGCAATTTAACAGTAAATGAACAATACGTGATATGAAATGTTACTATAAACGAACAAGGAAAAATGACAGAGGAGGTCTTGCAGAGAGTGGGGTTCTCCTGCTGTTTGGGGATGGAAAAGCAGCCATCAAAAAGAAGTAAAGTAAGTATTAAGTATTATACTGTATGTTACATTAAATTTGTGTATATTCTATTACAATGCTTGTTATATTGGCTTATTTTTTCATGTAGATTGATGTAAAAATAAAATAATCCGTTTTTTTTCATATATGTTAATGTAATAATAGAATTTTTAATTTTCATAAGTTAATGTATATGTAACTCAAAATATCATTGTGTTCTGGAATGAGAGTTCTAGTACTTCTCATAACTACTGTACTTCGGTGCCGGCCCGGCCCGGCCATCTGATAAACGTGAGTTCAACAGGATAATTCAAGAGAGGGTTCCTGGTAGCTCACTATTACGTAATGTTAGTCTTTAATGCTTCGGAATTCTATAGGGTGTTGTTCTTGATATAAAAGGACATTTGCTTGCTTGCGTAGATTGTCTAGACATTATTCCGGGACGGAGTTCTTACAGAGTCAGTCATAGCCCCCAAAGGTGGAAGACCTGACAGGTGTGGTCGACAATCTGCTCAAGTGTATTACTCCGACCAGAGCAATCTTACTTTTCAGAGTTAATAGACACATGCAAGAGAATCAGCTCGTCGAAGAGCATACACAACCTAGACAGGCCCTCAGTAAGGACGTACAGTCGCTCATTACCGAGAGTATAACTGTAGGCATAGAGTTGCAGTCGCTCAGCCCCAAGAGCATGACCGCAGTGACAGGAGTAGGGGTGACTGGATCAGGATCAGTGGAAAGACGTTGTGGAGGCTTGGAACGTGGAGCACTTTAAGGCTTAGGTGGCTGTGGCAGGACAGCTGCTGTAGTGGCAGGTAGGATGGTCTATAGCTTAATGCTTTCAATTTTCTAAGTTTCTCAGGACACTTCCTGTTCCAGGCGTGGTGATATCCACCACAGTTGGGACACTTTGGATGGGTCTCTAATCCGTTCTTGTGGGTGTCAATGCATTCTTGGGTGGGATGCCGGTGGATGCAGACTCCACAGACCGTTGAGCTCCTGCAGTCCTCCTTGTAGTGGTGAAAACGTTGACCGTTGTAACAGCGTAGTGGGTCGATGTATAAGTCCTCTCTAACGAAAATTCCCCACAGTCCGAGGTCCAGTGATTGTGGGATTGGCCCAATGAAGGTGACTGACTTTCCTGATGGGCTGCTAATGGTTGCCCAAATGGCATTCAGCATGGGCAACATTATCGCATTCAGTTATGAAGGACAGTGGAATCATGACAGAATAGTTTCCTGGCATGATCAAGTTAGATCAGGGAGGTTTCCCTATGAAGAAGGCTGGTGCTATCCTGATCCTTAGGGATGATGATCATGTCACCCTTTAGACTGGCTCTGCCAGAGATCTTTATTCCTGGGCTTGAGGCTGCAATGGCAGCAACCGCTGCATAGCTGCTGACAACTTGAATTTTGGCATATGCTCTGGATCCATAGAGGTGGACCATGGTTCTGGAGCAGGCCCAACAGTTGGAGTGAGTGTGGCAGTGGTTTTAGCAAGTTCTGGTGTAGGCCCAACAGTTGGGGTGAGTGTGGCAGTGACTTCAACAAGTAGCTGTGTTAGGCAGGATGTGCAATTGCAGTCTGGCTAATGTGACTCAGCCAGAGCAGGAGGGCAAGTGTCTTTGGAAGGATCCAGGTCCATGGCTGATGCTTCTTCTGTTGTTGGAGTGCTAGTAGGTAATGTGGCAGTGGAGGTGGCAGTAGGTGGTTTCACTGTTGTTCCACTCATTTTCTTCTTGGCAGGTGGGATCTTCACTGGTTGAGGAGAGGGGTCAAGAACAGGAGGACCATGTTCCTAATAATATCTATTAGGTGACGCCTTCATGCAGTCGGTATCTGGAATGGGTTTAAAACTGAGACATTTAGGTGGCTTGCCCAGGGTCTTCAGCACTCCTGGTGGGTGGAAGTGCGGGATCTCAATGTTGATGAGTTTGAGTGGTAGGGCTTTCTTGTACAACGGAGGCTCCCTATTCCTTCTAGTGACAAGTCAATATACAATGTCGTGGTACAGATTGCAATCATTGCATCTACACCATATCTTGTGCTGGACACAGTCCCAATCATGCTGCAAGCCCAGCTTTGCAGCCAGCTTGAGAGCAAAGAACATAAATATTCCATTGTGATCATTGTATGAAGTGCATTTCCTGCATTTTTTCCTGTCAAAATGACAGATTTGACAGTGCTGGTGCTCCTTGTTATAGCAGAAACATCAGATGAAGGCTCTGCTATAAGACCTTATTGGAAAGTCGACAGTCTATGTCAGAGCTGAAACTTTCGGCCAGCAAGCTGGCAGGAGAGCTGGGAGTCCCCTGTTCTAGCTAGGCATATTTTTGAGGTGGTAGAGAGATCATTGCTTGCATGTTAGAATGTACAGCCTTGTACAGGACACAGGCTATTACGTTGGCAGCCTGTAATGAGAGATCAGGGGAGGCAGAAGCAAGAGAGACCTGACTGAACACTATTCGTGTTTGGAGACATCCTTCAGCTACACCCTCTGTGAGTCTAGACTTTAGTGATTACACAAAACAATAAATTATTTTGAGGACAAAGAAAACTGAATTAGATTTCATCATTAGAAACAGAAGCCATATTTCTTCCTGTCAATGTTTTATATGTACAACTACTCAACACTATCTGTCCCTTGCTTTATACAAGTTTTGAATGTCAACTCGTCCTACTTGGTAACAACTTTGTATATTTATCCATTAGTTTTGGTATGCTGTGAGTATTGGGTGGATTTTTGTGTAATACTGTGAATATTTACAATATGATAAATCTTAAATATAGTTATACTTTCTCTTTGCTGGCTATTATTTTCGTATTGCTGTTAATGTTTTGTTATTGTTTAGTAAAGTTTATTAGTAGATTTTGCATAACCTACATTATGTACAATAGTTGAATGTAACATTAAACCATCAGTATTATTTCATCTTTGACTTTTTGGGGCTCCAGGCATGTCGTCCTGATAGAAATTCCTTTGGCAGCTTCTTCTTGGTATATTTCTGCAAGTGATATACTAGAAAAATTTTAACTCTGAGCGAATTTCCCAAGAGATATCGCGTATAAATCAGGGACGTGTTAATAACAAGCCATAGTTATCCCTACTTAAATAGAGTTAACCTTGTCTTTAAGGATAAGGTAAGGGTAAGATATGTGTGCAAGAAAGCCTACAACTCACGATCTCAATGTGCTACAACTAATACGCTTCTTGTGGATCCCTTCCCCTTCGCAGTCACAATCGTGGAGAGATTCTGCCGATTTTTCTTGGCTTTTTTAATGATTTTCGATCATGGATGCTTCAGCTTTTTCCTCATCGACTAAGTTGAGTAACCTTTTTTTGTCTGTTGGAGAATTTCGCATTTCCACCCTGTTTTTTTTTTTTATTTGCATGCTTTTATTTTTCCGAGGCTGGAATGCGGCCAATGCCTTTACATCATGTTACGAAATTGATCAGAAACGCTTAGTTATTCAGTCATATCACTGGAAGAATATGTTTTACAATATTCTTTTAAGACGTGGTATGTTTATAGTATTACCCCATCATCTTTGATGTTTCTTGCGCGTTTTTATCATCATTGACTTCGGCTATCACACGATAGCTAGCGGCTATGCCTGGTAAACTTTCACTCATGCACCATCCCCTTCTTCTTTCACCTAACATCAATGATTGGGTGAGACTGACTATCCTCCCATGCTGTTGATTCGTCATGGCGGGGAGCTGCAGTCTTGAAGGTTCTTCTGGGAGTTGTATAGTGTTCTCAGGTGCCCTAGGGTGGCTGTTTTCATTTTCCACTTATCCTATATGTTTGGCGAGGTGCCACAGGTCTCGGGATGCTTTTCCATGAGTCTACTTATTCTAACCCATAGGAATGCTTTACCCACTGTTCTGATGCTAACTAGTATGTAGTCATTGAAATGTCTCTTCTTTATAGGTCGCCTGTACCAGGCAGGTCAAGTCCCCCTGTTGTGACAAGACCTGCCACAAACATACTAATTGTCATGTTTCCAATGGAGCTGTTGCAATCTAAGAACATCCCAGATGCCAGGTTTACACGGATCTCCTTCACACCAGCATCTATGCTACTGACGTCTCCTTGGACGTTCGAGTTCGAAGTCAGAAGATGCTCTGACACTGGGTAAGAGGTTTCCAGAAGAGCTCTCAAAAAGATGCCCTTTATCTTCCTTTTCTGGAACTGAGGACCTTTCCTTTCCCAAGGCTGAGATGACCTGTATGTTTGGTAATCAATTACCGACAGTTCAATTCCCGACGGTACCAGCAGATCATGCATTTGATGAAGTCCGGGATGTTTCAATAATCATGGATGTTTCAGTAAGCATGGATGTTTCAGTAATCATGGGTCAAATTGCTTATCGTAGCCCCTTTACGGACATTGTATTTCAAAATTATATATACATCGAATATTGATTTTTTCTATTCCTTTTCTTGTTGCTGTTCTTCTTGCCCAACAGGGACCCTAGGCCTTAAATTTCTCAAACTACCACTATCCATGACATGATGGCAACCTTCCACTACCACCATCATCCTTCCTCTGTTCACATCTGTCTCTTCAACTATAAACCTTTTGAATTTCTATTTTAAACAATTGACCAACTGATTTTTTTTTTCAGATTACCTACGGGCCGAACAGGGGAAAGTCCCGTGCCTCCAAAGGTTACATTACCTCGGTCGAGGTAGGTTTTTAAAGCAATTGTCTATGGGTTTCAATATCCTCAACAATTGTTTTTACCAGTGTGGCTGCAGTTCTCGCATGTAATGATTTTTCTGACTTAGCTAGTCTTAAGGAAGATTTGCTTTTCGGATGTTCCCATTTCTATGCTTCGTCTGCTACAAAGGAAAGTGATGAGCTATACTTGTCTCAAGCAGAAAACTATTTATAAGCAAGATGTTTCTTGAATTTAAAGGATGCTAATCTTCAATTCTGTCTCAGAATGATTATACAGGGGACAACATTTTGGTGCCCCCCCCCCCCTCTCCCCTGAGAAGGGGCTAAGCAATTATCAAGAGCCCCACTGGATATACAGAGGAAATTAGGATAGAAGGAAACGTTAAACAGGGAACAGTATTTGAACCATAGTTATGTTCAATAGTCACGGGATAAAGATAATTCATTAAGTGAAACGATGATAACCCTGAGTAGAAATATTAAAATAGAAACCTTATTTTATGTAGATGATATAATATTCCCTAGAAACAATCGTTACACAGTAGAAAGAGCCATTAGCATCTGCCGTAGTTTGGAAGAACAGAAGTCTGCGGTGTACAAAGGAAAGTGATGAGCTATACTTGTCTCAAGCAGAAAACTATTTATAAGCAAGATGTTTCTTGAATTTAAAGGATGCTAATCTTCAATTCTGTCTCAGAATGATTATACAGGGGACAACATTTTGGTGCCCCCCCCCCCCCCTCTCCCCTGAGAAGGGGCTAAGCAATTATCAAGAGCCCCACTGGATATACAGAGGAAATTAGGATAGAAGGAAATGTTAAACAGGGAACAGTATTTGAACCATAGTTATGTTCAATAGTCACGGGATAAAGATAATTCATTAAGTGAAACGATGATAACCCTGAGTAGAAATATTAAAATAGAAACCTTATTTTATGTAGATGATATAATATTCCCTAGAAACAATCGTTACACAGTAGAAAGAGCCATTAGCATCTGCCGTAGTTTGGAAGAACAGAAGTCTGCGGTGTACAAAAAAGTGGTTAAAAAGGTGAATGTGGTGGTTAGAAATGGAAGAATAGTAACACTTTAGGAATATAAATACTTAGGAGAATGGTACTCAGAAAAAGTAAACCAAAGTCTCAGCATAAGCACAAGGGAAGTTAAAATATAATACATGGTATGAGAAGTTAGGAAGTATGGAGACAGTAACAAAGTAAGAAATCTAATGGTATTGCTAATGAGAATAAAGGTCTACTAGACAGTAGTAGTACCTACAATGGTAGCAAAATATTGAGACACAGAGTTTAAAAAATGAAATGAAAGAACTAGAGAGTATACAATGCAAAATCATGAAATGAATTTTTGGAGAGGTTGCTACCAAACATCATACTGTGGGCTAATAGCAGAAACAGGAATATGGCCAATTGAAAATAGAATAGAGTATAAAAGGGTGATGCTATTTCATAACAACATAACATCAGATGACAAACAGCTAGTTAAGAAAGTAGTGGGAGATCTGTTGTTGTTGTTGTTGTGGTATTAAAGGCAACAATTCCTGTTGGCACGGGACTTTCCCCTGTTCGGCCCGTAGGTAATCTGAAAAAAAAAATCAGTTGGTCAATTGTTTAAAATAGAAATTTAAAAGGTTTATAGTTGAAGAGACAGATGTGAACAGAGGAAGGATGATGGTGGTAGTGGAAGGTTGCCACCATGTCATGGATAGTGGTAGTTTGAGAAATTTAGGGCCTAGGGTCCCTGCAGAGTATTTTAGTTGTAGAAAAATGTATGGAAGAATACAGATGATGTGTATAGGGCCCTACAGTGAGGGGATGAGATGAAGTTGAATGAACCTCTAGAGGTTACATTACCTCGGTCGAGGTAGGTTTTTAAAGCAATTGTCTATGGGTTTCAATATCCTCAACAATTGTTTTTACCAGTGTGGCTGCAGTTTGCATGGCATTTTGTGAGTTAAATGCCATGTAAGTTACCCCTTAGATATTCTGTCTCCCTACATTATAGCGAGTAGTGCAGAAGGGCCTATTGCTGTATCTCTTCACTGTATTTGCATGGTCTTACACTGTGTTCTACAGTCTCCTAAGAGGCTTTGTAACGCAGCTTGAGTCTGCGAATACATACAGCTTGCTCTCTTTGTGTGTGCCTGTCAATGGGGAGAGGCACCAGATCTGTGGCCCACTTGTACCACCTGGCTGAAGGGGAGTTATTTTCTATCCACTTGTGTAGGACCTTGATCCTATTCTCTTTGAGCTGTGGCTTTATTTTGTTATTAGTCTGTTGAAGTTCCAGCTGCATGAGCACCTGTACCCTGTCTATGTGTCTGTGCTTTTGACTAGCTCATCTGCTTTCCCATTCCATGGTATTCCAATATGACTGGGAATCAGGTAGAGGCACAGGTCTGCCTCTTTCATTGTGCTGATATAGTAGTGACTTGATATCAGCTAGTAGACCTTTTTTTTTTTTTGTTCTCTTTTGTTGCAAGGCTTGCATTGAGGATTTTAGTCTGTGGATGACTACTGGTCTTTCTTCGATTTCAAACGAATATTTCAGTACTTGCTTTATTGCAATAAGCTCTGTCTGCATAGTGGAGGCATTGTTGGATATTCTCCAGCAAGCCACAAAGTTGTTGGAGTTTATTGCAGCTCCTGTTGTTTGAATTTCAAGATTCACAGTGCCATCTATGTGATAGGTCTGTGGCCCTGCAATTTATATGTTTCGGAATGCCTTCTGGGCTGCTGTTCCTAGTTCCTCCATTGTGCAATCTTCTTTTGCTTTTGGAAGTTTTGTAGCCTATATCTGAAAGGTGCAATTTCCGTTTTCCAGGTTGGGATGTGATGTGTTCCTTGGGTTGTGTCTGGGCTCAGTTGCAGTATTATTTCAGCTATTCCAAGGCTCTTTAGATTATCAATGTGGTCCTTGCCATAGGTGCTTTAGGTCTGGATCTCAGGGTGCTTTGTGAGTTCTTCTCTTACCCAATTCTTTGCTATGGAGTCTCTGTCAGAGAGAAACATTTTTGCCTTGTGCTTGCAGTTCTCTGTGTAATTCTGTCTTCTAAAGTCAGCAAGTTGGTTTCAAGCCTGATATTGCACACCCTTGTCCGTATGGGTGCTCATAGTATGAGTCTCATGCCATCATTTTGTATTTTTTCTAGAGTAACTTTTTGGGCCTCTGTCAGCTTTGTTAGGGTAAGAGCAGCATAGTCTGCCAGTGTTCTGGTACAGGCTAGGTTGTACTTCTTCTGTATATGCTCATTTGCTCCATCATTTAGAGAAGACATAAATCTCATGGCTGCAAGATTTCCATTTGATCTTTCTTCTGGGTACTTGATTTACTCCTTGAAGGTTAGTTGTTTATCTATGACAACTCCCAGGTACATATAGCTGTCCAAATAAGAGAACCATACGGGGAATGTTAGTGAAAAAAGTATCATAGAAATGTGCAATAAATATAATATAAAAAATTGAAGAAGTAAGAAAGTATGAAAAGCGAGAAAAAAAAGAAATAATAAGTAAAGTAGCAAATGAAATTAAAAAAGAAAATAGAGAAAAGAAAGTAGAGATGACCAAACTGAGGTTTGTGAATGGTAACGGTAGAAGAGATTACATGGAAGAACTTAACAATAATAAGGCAGTAATGGTTATGAAAACAAGGTTGAATATGCTGAAATTAAAAGAAAATTATAGAAACAGGAATAAGGAAACTTTGTTTTGTTGTGTAGGGATACAGAGTATACTGCGAAGCCCTCAACAGTTCAGTTTGCTTCGGTCTTGCTTAATCTTAGTTTAAGAGAAGTTTTAGTGAAAATAGTAGCCACATTATGAATGTTCTTCTTAAGTCTTAGAATCTATTTATCGATATTTTGGAAGTTCAAACTTTGGTGTTATAATTTTTCATTTTGTAATTATTGTTACCAATTCGTGTGTCAGTCAGAGATTTAATTATCTGGAAAACCAGGATATTACAATACCAAAGCTTGAAAACGGATAGCAGAAGTAAAGATTAAACTGAAACAAAACAATAACAAAGAACAAATAAAATGAAACAATAAAATCTTTATTCTGTTATTCATTATACATAGTTGTGTAGACTACGAATTTCCTGCTAATCTATGTTGTGTCTTAGCTAATGATAAGATTATTATTAATAAAAGCAGCAAAAACTTTTTCCCTCGTTAGTTGGGAGAAACGAACACTGGTTTTTCCATCAATGTCAGAATGACGTTGCCACCATACCACAAGACACCCTCATGAAGGAGCAAATGTCAGGGAAACTATATCTGCAGGAGAGTTGTGCCTGATCAGTGGCTGACTCACAGTCCGAGACGGAACTTTCCCGGCCAATATCAGTCAGGGGAACTATATATGTAGTGACTGTGTAATAATATACTTTTGAAGAGCCTGGCCTATTGTTACCTTTTAAAATTTTGTTTTTGTTTTTATAATTATTCGTTAAGAAATGGATTGCATTTTTGGGGTAATATTCACGAAAAATTAGTGATAATTTACATATATAGTTTGAGAAAAAGATTTCAAAATTTTAGAAATAGTCGGATCAAGATAATCCAACCATCTGAGCACTCTTTTTTGAATTCTTCTATTACGACGAATTATTATTGCTTACCCTTTTGGGTATACATTGCGTAAACTACTTGTGAATTTTAGCCTCCCAATGCTTTCTCACCAACGGGCATGGGAGAGTCTTCAAAATGCCTGCGGTGGCCAGTCGGCAGTTAGATTATTCATCAACAAAGTTAACATGAACGTATCATGTGATTATAATGAACCTTCAATGAAAATGAGTCGTACCAGCGGTGAATTTGGGACAAATCTTTGAGAGACTGAGTTTAAAACTAAGGATCAATATGCAACAAGAAGAAAATTTGGTTTGAGCACTTATTCATTGAGTGGAAAAGGATGTTTTTTTAGAGAGAGAGAAACCACTTCGTTCTTCTCAATGGTACAGCAGTTGTTATTATTATTATTATTATTATTATTATTATTATCCAAGCTACAACCCTAGTTGGAAAAGCAAGATGCTATAAGCCCAGGGGCTCCAACAGGGAAAAATAGCCCAGTGAGGAAAGGAAATAAGGAAATAAATAAATGAAGAGAACAAATTAACAATAAATCATTCTAAAATAAGAAACAACGTCAAAACAGACATGTCATATAATAAACTATCAACAACATCAAAAACAAATATGTCATAAATAAACTATAAAATGACTATGTCCGCCTGGTCAACAAAAAAGCATTTGCTCCAACTTTGAGTTTTGACTTCCAACCCCCAACCCTTGTCCATTCCACCAAATTAATTATCAAGAGTATAACCATTGTTTCCCAAGATACCTCGATCCCTTTCATATTCAAATCTATTTAATTGAATGTATTCAACGAATAACTCTATAATAGGTTAATAAAATAAATGAAAGGGAGATCTCTCTATGAAGTGTCTGTTGTAATAAGTAAAAAGATAATAATTAAGATGGAACCAAGGAGTTTTCTTCAAAACATAAAATTTAATAAAGAATCATTTTAGTTTCGTGCCAATATGTTTTCATAATAGTGAAAACCAACTTAATTGATTATGATATAATGATTGATAAGTAATTTTAAATTTCATACTTGATTTGAAATGACCAGTAGCTTTGTAGCATCGAATCAGAAAGACCAACATATCCATTTTATTCATACATCATTTGGTAACAGTATTTATAAGAGATATTGAACAATGCTTGGTTCAGGAACAAAATGTTTGATGGATATCCAGAAACAATTTTGAATTTGGATAATTTAGCTTTATGTAAATGAAATCTGAAAGAAGACCTTAATGCTAATTGCAAAAAAGCTTTTGTTTCATTATTTTACATACTAAATGGTAAAAAGCAACTGATATATATATATATATATATATATATATATATATATATATATATATATATATATATATATATATATATATATATATATATATCAGTCTGTTGAAAATTAAATGATTATTCATACGCAAGAGTTCAAAAATATTTCAAAGAAATTGTATCAAAGAGGAACTATAAAGTATTGAGCTTACATCTTAACACATCATCCTGAAATGGCAACACTGCCTGTAGCCTACCAGCTAATTAATCAACTCTTGATGCTAACTTCCAAAACCCGCTCTATATTACACAATAGTTTGTGCTTTATCGCATCTCCCTAAGAGAACTGGATTTAACTGGGATTTCATTATTTTGACTTGATTCCAATCCAGGTAATTGTAGGTCAAGTGGTAATAATTGGGTTCCTTCCTTCAGTGATGATGCGTCTCCAATTGATCTACTTATAAGGAATAATATCTACTTTGAAGTATAAGAAAAAGCTTAATAAGATTCTTTTTGAATGAAACCTCTTTTCTACATCGATGTAGTCAGTTACTGACCAATAATAATAAGAATAGGGAAGTGGGGAATATGGGGAAAGGAAGAGTACCACTGGATACAATCCAGTTTATAGCTTAAAGGCAAGTACTCGGGATGGGAAAGATTAAGGAAATAGGGAGAAAGAGAAGTAGAGGAGAAGAATAAAAGAGAGGGCAGACCCTCTTGCGATATTAGGGAATTGGTATTAGCTAGTTAGTAATATAACAGTCAGTTACTACAAAACGAAATCACCATTAGTAGTAGATGTAAATTCTCTCTTCTGTTGTTTACAAATGGTTATAAACTGAATCTCTTTTGTTTCCTCTTAGTCTCTTGAAACCTTCAAGTTGACTCAAGAGGAAAAATTAACGCCTCTTATCTAGACTTACTTCATTGCAAAAAGGAATCACTTAGTTTTTGTCGGTTAGAGATATTTTTATTAACAGCTGCGATTTGAACATATTTCTTAATAAATATAAACTTATTTCAATGCTACCCTTCAAGATGTGAATCAAATTAAAACTGTATCTCTAAGAAACGTGTCTATGGTTACCAAACAGTGTTTGTTACATCTCTCAGGTTTGTTGAATATGACAGTGTTGGCGCTCTACTTTGGAGCTTGGAGGTTTTCCTGGAATCATTCCCCACACATTAATTTAACTTCTCATTTTTAGTGGTCCTTCGAACCGGTGTAACGGTCTGGTATTCTCCCCGTCCGAAATTTCCCCCTGGGGAAATATGCCTCCCCCTGTCTTATTATATTGGGAACAATACTCAAGAGAATTTCAGATCATTAAGACTAACACTGTGCAATAGCCACCTGCCAGGATCCCACTCTTGAATCATCCTGTTGAACTCACGTTTGTCACACGGCCGGCACCAAAGTACATTAGGCCTAGTTATTAGAAGTATTTAGAACTCCCATTCCATACCAACAACAACAGCCTTAATAACCAGTCACAGTGAAGATCCATACAATGTACGCTAAGATGAACACTAACCCCTTGAATGGGAGCTTACTTTCCAATAAACAAATGCTCAATCAGAGGGAGAAGGTGCCTCAAAACAAATGACTGAGCACTACTAGTATCACATATGATACAAACAGGGTGTAGTAAGCCACCATAAACTGCAATAAAACCCTTAGCAGTATATGGCTTGTAAACATTATCAACAGGTCTGAAACAAACACTAGAATTAACAGGTTTCCTGTCAAATAAACATGGTTATTTATAATGTTAACCTCAACAAGACTTTGGTAGAGTTACAAGAGCCACATTTTTATCTTCTTCTTTCCTTCTCAACTTAAAACATTCAGACACTGTGTGACCTAGTTTCTTGTAATAATTACATACTACAGAACTGCTAGTAATACAATTGGTATCAAAACTACTGGTTTGAGACTTGACATGCAAATAAAAATTAGACCTTCGATATACATCATCAGTACTTGTATGCTATCTGTATTACTATATTCCCTTTATCTATCAAACCTTTTACCATTAGACCTAGACTCTTTGTGGGCCAGTATAAAACCATCAGCACATACAGCTGTTTCGCAACGCAAAGGGTAGATAACTTTCTTTCATTTAAGTAAACCTTAATGTTCTCACTAACACGATTCTTAAACTGTTCAATTAGAATAATTCCTCTTAATCTATCAAAATCGTCCCTACACTCTGCTGCTTTACACCATTTATAAAACCAATCTGACTGTTCTCTACTAAATTCAACATATGTATGCTTACCTTTTTTTATCCAACTCCTAAACTTCATTCTCTAAGCTTTGGGGTTAATTCATATGCTGATAAAAAAAAAGCATTTTCCAAGATTTCATAATCATATAGGCTACTCTATACCCAAGAATAGAAGAATAAAGTTTTTTTGCCTGCCACACAAAACTCCTTATAGCATGTAAGCCCAATTTTCTACTGACCACTTACATTTCTTCACTTTTATCTCAAAACAGACGAAATATTCATCTAAATCCTTTTCATTAAAAGGATGTACGAATCAGTCTTCATTAAAAATGACTTGCCTAGAATTATCAGGATCACTAGAACAAGTCTGCTTAATTTTTTCAAGTTCTAACTCTTTTTTTAACATTAAGCTCATGAAGCTTTTTTTGAGCTTTCCTATATTTGGCTCTCACCTCCCATGTAATTATTTACGTTTTAATTCTGCTTCTAATTGCTCACGTTTGAACTTTGCTTCTCTTCTCTCACGCTCACCCTGAGCTTCTAACTCTTTTTCTCTCAAACGAGCATCTATTCTAAGCCTTTCAAGTTCCACAGCAGGTAAATCAGAACACATCGATTCTCTATCCATCGTATCTAACACATCCTGAGGTAACACATCGTCTTCAACCAAATGTTTAACTAACATCTTTAATATCTTCTCTCTTCATTGAATTTTTAACATTAAGCTCACGATGTTTGCCTAAACTCACTAAGTTAGATTTCTTGATATCACTTAACTTCTCAACTTGTGGATCCTCACAAAATTCGTCAAAACTCCTGATGGTATTAAACTCAGACATGTTTGCTGGGTATCTTATACAAGTAACAAAATATGTTTACTTCACGAACAATGTTTAAATTACAAGCAAAATAACAATTTAGATCCCAGCCAGGCCGCCAATTCTGTTACGTTCATCTATTGTACACGACGTAGATTATGCAAAATCCACTCAAAAAGTTTTTTAAAACAAAAGCAAAAAATTACTAGCTATATGAAAATAATATCCAGTAAACAGAAAATAAAACGATATTCAAGATTTAACATAAATATTAACACGGTAAAAAATTCACCGAATACTCAGAGCACACCAAAACTAACGGACAAATATCCTTGATGGGCTGCCAACACAAGAGCCCGTGTCCAGCATTAAGGCCTGGGAAATCTAGCAAGCAGGCAAGCAAGCAAGGGTACATATCCCTACGTACTGCCGATGCAAGAGCCTGTGGAGCTAAGAACTGTAGAACTGTAGCCCAGGAAGCAATCAAGAGTACAAAAACGGCAGGGGCACAGACCTTCTACACTGGCAGTACTGTAGATCCTGGTATTCAGACAACAGTAGTTGCAGTATATTCCAATAACTTTTCGGCCTGCTGGAGAACATCATACAATGCCTTCACCATGCAGACAGAGCTTGTGGCAACAAAACAAGCACTAAAACGCTCCATTAATAATGAAGGACCCGTAGTCATTCATACTGACTCAAGTTCATCAATGCATGCCTTGGAACAGGAAAAGAACAAAGAAATCAAGGCTCTACAAGCTGATATCAAAGCACTCCTATATAACCACAATTTAAGAGGCAGACCTGTGACTCTCAACTGGATTCCCAGTCACATTGGAATACCAGGGAATGAGAAAGCAGATAAGCTAGCCAAAAGCACCAGACACATAGACAGAGTATAGGTACACATGGCCACAGACCTAGTGCCTCCCCCATTGACAGAAACATGCCAAGAGAGCAGGCTATATTCATCCACAGATTCAGGCTGGGGTATAAAGCAAATTGGGAGATGATGGAAAATAATAATGAAAGACCCTGTGAATATTGTGAGGTCACAACACAAAAAAGGCCCTCCTGCACTACCTGCTAGAATGTAGGGAAACAGCATAACTGAGGGATAACCTTCAAGCAGGCATCAACTCGTAACATGCCAGGCAGCCAGCAGCCACATTGGTAAATGCAATTGTCGAAAACATAGAAATCCACAGACAATTGCTGTCAAACCTACCTCCACTGAGGTAACAACCTCTAAAACCCTCATCTAAATCCATATCAACCCCTCACCGTAAGGCCCTAAACATGTCATCCCCTGTATTTTTCTATAACTTTTTCAACTACTAAAATATTACGTAGGGACCCTAGGGAGTAAAAGGTTGGACAACCCTACCTGCAACATTTTTCTACGTTTCAAAGGCATGACAACCCCTTCAAACTACCACTATCTGTGACATGAAGGCCCCCTTCCACTACCACCATCATCCTTCCTCTGTTCGCATTTGTCTCTACAACTAAAAACCTTTCAAATTTCCTTTTGTTTAACAACCAACCTGTATTTTATAGGTTACCTACGGGTCGAAAAGGGAAAGGCCCGAACCAACAGGAATTGTTGGCTACAATACAACGAACGAACGAAAGTTGTTACCAAGTAGGACGAGCTGACTTTCCAAAGCTTTATAAAGCAAGAGACAGATGGCGTTGAGTAGTTTCAGACATAAAATGTTGACAGGAAGAAATATGGTTCCTTCTTCTAATGATGAATTCTGATTCAGTCTTCTTTGTCTTCTTCAAAATACTTTATCGGTTTGTGTAGTCACTTAAGTCCAGAGTCACAGAGGGTGTAGCTGAAGAATGGCTCTAACACAAGGAGCGTTCAGTCAGGTCTCTCTCGCTTCTGCCTCCTCCTAATTTCTAAAATGGGCTGCCAATGTAAGAGCCCGTGTCCAGCACAAGGCTGTACACTCTAAAAAGCAAGCAATGATCTTTCTGCCAGCTCAAGAACTCTCCTACCCAGCACAGGGGACACACAGTTCCCTGCCAGTTTGGTGGCAGAAATTTTCAGCTTTGACATACACTGTCGACTTTTCAATGAGCTCTAATAGCGGCACCTTCATCTGTTGTTTCTGCTATAGCAAGTAACACCAGCATTGTCAAGAATTTTGTCATTTTGAGAGGAAAAATGCAAGGAAAGCACTGCATACTATGATCAATATGGAAAATTTGTGTTCTCTGCTCTCAAGCTAGCTGAAGAGCTGGGCTTGTAGTTTGATTTGGACTGTGTCCAGCACAAGATATGGTGCAGATGCAATGATTGCAATCTGTACCACGACATCGTATATCCACTTATCATTAAAAACAATAGGGAACCTTCGTTGCACAAGAAAGCCTTACCTCTGAAGCTCATCAACATTGAGATCCTACACTTCCATACCCCAGGAGTTCTCCAGAAGATGCTGAAGACCATGGGCAACCCACCTAGATGGCCCAGTTTTAAACCAAATCCATATATCGACAGCATCAAGGCTGCACTTAATAGATATTTTCAGGAACGGGGTCTTCCTGTTCTTGACCCCTCTCCTCAACCAATGAGGATGCCACCTGCCAAGAAGAAAAAGAATGGAACAACAGTGAAACCTCCTACTGCCACCTTCACTGCCACACTACCTACAAGCACTTCAACAACAGAAGAAGAAGCGTCAGCCATGGACCTGGATGCTTCCGAAGACACTCGTTCTCCTGCTCTGGCTGAGGCACATCATCCAGACTGCAATTGCACATCCTGCCTAACACAGCTACTTGCCACAATCACCCCAACTGTTGGGCCTACTCCAGATCTTCCCAAAGCCACTGCCACACTCACTTTAACTGTTGAGCCTGCTCCAAAACCAGGGCCTACCCCTAAGAATCCAGAGCACCAGCCAAAATTCAAGTTACCTTCCATGGAAGGTGTACCTTCCTATGCAGCGGTTGTTGCCATTGCAGCCTCGAACCCAGAAATAAAGATCTCTGCTAGAGTGAATCTAAAGGGTAACATGATCATTACAACCAAGGATCAGGATAGTGCCAGCCTTTTTCACAAGGAAACCTCCCAAGCCTCTCTTGATCCTACCGAAAAATTGAGGAAAGCAGTTGTCTCCAACTATTCTGTCAAAAGGCCACTGATCTTCATAACTGACTGCAGTAATGTTGCCCGTGCTGAACGCTATTTGGGCTGCCATAAGTAGCCTACCAGGAAGGTCCCAGTCATCTTCATTGGGCCAATCCCACTGTCATTGGACCTCAGACTATAGGGAATTATCACCATAGAGTACTTAGACATCGACCCGCTACGCTGCTTCAACTGCCAATGTTTTCGCCATCACAAGGAGAACTGCAGGAACTCAACGGTGTGTGGAGTCTGCAGTCGCTGGCATCCCACTCAAGAATGCATTGACACCTACAAGGACGGGTTAGAGACACATCCGAAGTGTCCGAAGTGTGGTGGATCTCACCACGCCTGGAACAGGAGGTGTCCAGAGGAATTTAGAAGATTGAGAGCATTACAGAACATCCCATATACCACTGCAGCAGCTGCCAAGACACAGCCACCTAAGTCCTAAAGAGCTTCACATTCCAGGCCTCCATGTCAGACTTCCACTGATCCTAATTCTGTCACTCCCACTCCTGTCACTGCGGTCATGCTCTCGGGGCTGAGCGACTGCACCTCCACGCCTACATAATGCTCTCGGGACTGAGCAACTGTGCATCCTTCCCGAGGGCTTGTTTTAGTTGTGTATGCTCTTGGGCAAGCTGAAAAGTAAGATTGCTCTCGTCGGAGCAATAAACTTGAGCAGATTGTCGTGAGCCAAGATCTAGCAAGACACTGACCACATTGGTTGGGTCTTCCACCTTGGGGGCTATGACTGACTGTCTAAGAGCCCCATCCGGGAATAACATCTACGCACGCACCCACCTGTCCCTTTATAATAAAAACAATACTCAAGAGAATTCTGGATCATTCAAGGCAAACATTACGCAATAGCAACACTCCAAAAACTGACTCTTGAATCATCCTGTTGAACTCACGTTCGTCAGACGGCCAGCGCCAAAGTACAGTAGTTATAAGAAGTGTCTAGAACTCCTGTTCCAGAACACAATGATATTTTGAGTTTACAAATACAATAACATATATATAAATTAATATTTTATTTTTAATTTTTACATCAACGTAATATGAAAACAACGAATTATTTTATTTTTATATCAACGTATAGGAAAAATAAGCAATTTTCACAAGTTTTGTCATACAACATACACAAATTTAACGTAACATATGACACTTAGGAGTAAAAGTTCGTAACAAAATAATAAAGAGCCTTGGCTTACTTTCTGGATCTATTATTAGTCCTGAAAAGGAAGGTGAGAGCGATGCATAGAATTTTTTTTTTGATCTTTGTTTTTGCTGTTGTTTTGGGTAGACGGACGAAGACTGTCTTGAGACAATTGCAGTTCTTAAAAGATGGTTTTTCAGATAATTTATTAAGGTTTTACAAGAAAACGTCATTTGGAAGGAGATTTATAATCTTCCAGAATCTCTCAGGATTCCAGGGAAAAAATGAAGGAGAATTGTGAAGGAAGAGATTCGTCCTGTGGAAAGTCAATCGGGAGGAAAACGGAATTTCTTCAAAGGTGTCATAGGCAATAAAGTTGTTGAAGGATCCTTATTATGGGTTCGATGAAGACGTGGTTATTAATTGGGGTTTAGGGGGGAATCTAGAAGAGGAAGGGAAGAGCCTTTAGGGAAACAGTTGTTGAACACTAAACGATATGCTTCTTAAGTCTGCGATTAACTGATAGGAGAGAGAGAGAGAGAGAGAGAGAGAGAGAGAGAGAGAGAGAGAGAGAGAGATTGACATTTTTCTTTGTAGAACAGGTAAATAGCCCAAGGATGCACATAAATTTAAAGAAAATGGTTCCAAAGGAATTATATTTCCTGAATAATTATCTGGAACCATTAAAGCGATAAGAATATTTATATCAAAATGGAAGCTTTTGGAGAAAATACATTTCATGAAAAATCTTTAGCAAGACATTATGCCGTTATATACCTGAGAAGGGGATTCAGGTGGACATTTCTTCTTCCCTGGATAAGGATCTATTCCAATGATGGGATATTGAACCAGACTTACCTTTTGCATTCGAAAGATGTTCTTAAGATTTCACATTTTCTGTTTAGACTTTGATCATTTTGTTATGAAAGAAAGAAATTTCTAATTGCTTTTTCTTAGAAATGAAGTTTTAGTCAGTTTTTTGTCTTGAAGGAAAACAGAAATAAGTTTATATTAATTAAGACAAGGACGCTTCCAATTGGCCACCGCTACTTATAATTACTGGGATTGGATTTCAGTCCAACGAAATCCCAGTTAAATCTGGTTCTCTTTGGAGGATGCAATAAAGAACAAAGGATTTTGCAATTTACAAAAAGCTTATCTAAATTCAACTTTGTTTTCAGGATATCCATCAACCCTTCTGTTACAGAACCAAGTATTGTTCAATACCTTTTATGAAGTAATGTTATTAAATGCTAGCAGCTATATGTATATGTTGGTCTTTTCTCCAATGCTGGACAATGATATCCAGTTGTTACAAATAAAGTAAGAAATGTAACATTACTTATCAGTCATTTTCTCGCAATCAATCAAGATGGTTTACAGTAGGTGATGAATGGATTAATTATTTTGATATATATAATATTCATTACCTCTTTTGTCGCAAGATCAGGGGCAATGTAATTTCACAGTTAAAGTAAAGTAGTGTCG
The DNA here is from genome assembly GCF_036898095.1 of Palaemon carinicauda. Taxonomy (NCBI): domain Eukaryota; kingdom Metazoa; phylum Arthropoda; class Malacostraca; order Decapoda; family Palaemonidae; genus Palaemon; species Palaemon carinicauda. Next base: position 12,471,754 of record NC_090749.1, read on the forward strand.
TACTGAGCACTGAGCCGAGCTATGAGAGCACACTGTAGCCCAGTAGCTGAAGTGGTAACAGTATTAACACCTACATTATATAGTTTTAGTGAGATCTGGTAAAGAGTAGAAACGGTTACCATGGTATGATGGTCAGAATACTTGTTGTCATACGTAAAGCATCTTCAAGCAAGCAATAAACTTTCCAATCAACGTGAGCTCCCTCTTTTTTAAATACTGATTTCTAGTTCTATCACAATATATGTGAATTTTTACTATATCTTCTACACAGTATTAAAATTCTTATTTAAAATTCTGAAAAAATAATTTCAAACGCAAAAACAAATTCTTAAAAGGTGAAAAAACTCAAATTATATCATCATGATGAAAAAAAAAATACCTTTTCATCTGATTTAAACTCTTCAGGAATATGCATAATATGGAAAGTTCACTGAGATTGGAGGAAGCTTTTTCTGTTCCACCAGTAATTAATAAGTAAAGATATTGAATGATAAAATACAAACGTGAAAACTTTATTCTCATTTACTATAATCACTATTTGTGCAATGGAACTTTTACTATAATTAGCAAAAAACAGAAAAACTATCATCACAGTCCTCTTCCGTTTTCTGTCTTGACCTTCGAGAGGGACTAAATAAAACCCAATTCTTCATAATACCTTTATTAAAGTTTATATGTTAATGATTGTTACATTTTTAATTCTTCTTATTTTATTATGACCATTGGTCGCTTTTCTTTTAATTAGATTTGAGGGGAAACAGGAACATCTGCTCTTCTATTCTGTTGTAAGATTTAATAAAAGCTGTTATATTTACAAAAAAAAAGTTCACAAATTTTCAATATTAGAATGAGACAGAGAGAGAATCTGGATAACTATAGCAATTATAGTTTCTTTTCTTCCTTATTTATGCTGATAATTTAGTTAGATTGAGAGAGAGAATGACTGTGAGTCACTGATCAGTCACAGTCACTCTACACATATATAGTTCCCCTGACGGACATTGGCCCGGAAGTCCCATCTCAAACTGCGAGTCTCTCACTAAGCTGGCACAATTCTCCTGCAGATATAGTTGCCCTGACATTTGCTCACTTATAAGTGAGTCTTGTGATACAGTGGCAACTTCATACTGACAATGGAAATACCAGCGTTCGACTCTCCCACAGATCAGGAAAAAAGTATTGTTGCTGCTCTTATTAATAATACTTTTATCATGAACTAAGATGCAACGTAGATTAGTTAGAAATTGAAAGTCTACACAATTAAGTATAATGAATAATAAAATGAATAATTTATTGTTTCATTTTACTTAGACTCTGTACTATTTTGGTTTAGTTTAAGCTTTACTTCTGTTATCCTTGCCGGCAGTTATGCCTCGGGGTTGACTGACTGTACATCCTTTCTAAGGGCCTGTCTTGGATGTACGTGCTCTTGGGTAAGCTGATTTTCTTGCATATGTGTCTAGTAACTCTGAAATATAAGCTTGCTCTGGGCAGAGCAATACTCTTGATCAGATTCTTGTGAGCCAAGATCCGGCAAGACCATGACCACACCGATTGGGTCTTTCACCTTTGGGGGCCATGACTGACTGTCTATCAGCCCTGTCCGGAAATAATGTCCAGGCAATCTACGCATGCATGCACATGTACTTTTATATCAGTAACAATAGGATACTTTAGAGGATTCTGGATCGTTCAAGACTTACATTACGCAATAGCGACGCTCCAGGAACCCAATCTCGAATCATCCTGTTGAACTCACCGTTCGTCAGACCCCGGCGCAGAAGTACAGTAGTTTTGAGAAGTATGTAGAACTCCCGTTTCAGAACATAATGATATTTTGAGTTACAAATACATTACCATATATATTTTTACATAGCCATATATGATATGAAACGAATTATTTTATTTTTACATCAATATAAATGAAAAAATAAGAAATTTTCTTAAGTTTTACAATACAATGTACATAAATTTAACATAACATATAACACTTGGGAGTATAAATTCATTACATATTAATAAATAGCCTTGGCTTACGGTCTGGATCTGTAATTATTCCTGAGAAGGAAGTTGGGAGTGATGCCTTGAATTTTGTTTTTGTTGTTGTTTAGCTTTGATGGAGGTGGACTCTGTCTTGAGAAAATTGAAGTTCTTGAAAGATTGTTTACCATATCCGTTGTTAAGGTTAGACAAGAAAATGCTCTTGTTCAATCAGGGCTCTCACATACCTAGCTGCCACCCCAGGGCAAGGTTCCTAGTGACAACTCCACCCCTCCCCCGCTCCCACATCTACATTCATCCCTAATCCACCAGTTCCAAATCCAACCCCCTTTTAAATTACTTTGCTGCCCAAGGCCCTGTATATAGGAAGCTAACTATACTGCAAGGCCTAGTTACAGGGTATCTAAATATAAAATAACATTAATCACAGTGGTGAAAAAGTATTTTATATTAAGTGACTTACAAAATTACAAAGTAAACAGCTCTTAATTTTTGCTTCATAAATACACATTGACAGCAATGAAGACTTTGAATTAAAAAAAAAAATAAATTTCAAAATAATGTTCCATCAGCAGTACAGAAACATTTAACCATAGCATAATTAATTTCCTTATCAAACACTCAAAAGATTTATTTATATATCAGAGCTAAGAAGAAAATACATATATACTTTTCATTATTTGGTAGAAAATGGAATTTATATATATATATATATATATATATATATATATATATATACATATATATATATATATATATATATATATATATATATCTATATATATATATATATATATATATATATATATATATATATATATATATATATATATATATGAAAGAAACTTATTAATACCAATTCCCTAATATCTCAAGAGGGTCTGCCCCTCTCTTTGATTCTTCTCCTGTACTTCTCTTTCTCCCTATTTCCTTAATCTATTTCCTCAATCTTTCCCATTCCGAGTACCTGCCATTTTCCCCACTTCCCTATTATTATATATATATATATATATATATATATATATATATATATATATATATATATATATATATATATATATATATATATATATATATATATATATATATATATATATATCTTCCTCACAACGAAGATAACTCAAAATATGGTAGTCTACATAAGGAAAATTGAAAGAAGTGTATATGTAGAAATGCTGTACAGTTTCCTCGGCCAATGGACCTCTTCTTGGAGCGTTTATTATGCAAAGAAATAATGCACACATTTGTACATACAGGAAAGGCTTCAAATCGTAAAAAAAAAAAAAAAAAAAAGAATAAAAAAACCATAAAATATACTATTACCACCCAACTTTTGCCTGTAAGGTAGTAATATTATATTTTTATCTTTTTTTTTTTTTAATTTGAAGCCTTCCCTGTATGTACAAACGTGTGTATTGTTTCTTTGCATAATAAACGCTCCAAGAAGAGGTCCATTGGTGGAGGAAACTGTACAGCATTTCTACATATACACTTCTTTCAATTTTCCCTATGTAGACTACCATATATATATATATATATATATATATATATATATATATATATATATATATATATATATATATATATATATATATATATATATATATATATATATATATATCAAGATACTTCCCCCAATTTTGGGGGCTAGCCGACATCAAACAAAGGAAACAAAAATAGTGGGCCTCTCATCTATACGTTCCTCCCAGCCTGACAAGGGACTCAACCAAGTTCGGATGGTACTGTTACGGTGCCAGAGCCCACCCTCCCCCGTTATCCACGACAGATGAAGCTTCATAACGCTGAATCCCCTACTGCTGCTACCTCCGCGGTCATTTAAGGCACTGGAGGAAGTAGCAGGACCTACCGGAACTGCGTCACAATCGCTCGCCATTCATTCCTATTTCTAACATGCTCTCTTGCCTCTCTCACATCTATCCTCCTATCACTCAGAGCTTTCTTCACTCCATCCATCCACCCAAACCTTGGCCTTCCTCTTGTACTTCTCCCATCAACACTTGTATTCATCACCTTCTTTAGCAGAGAGCCATTTTCCATTCTATAAACATTGCCAAACCACCTCAACACATTCATATCCACTCTAGCTGCTAACTCATTTCTTATACCCATTCTCACCCTCACCACTTTGTCCCTATCCCTATCTACTCGAGATACACCAGCCATGCTCCTGAGACACTTCATCTCAAACACATTCAATTTCTGTCTGTCCATCACTTTCATTCCCCACAACTTCGATCCATACAACACAGTTGGTACAATCACTTTCTCATGTAGAACTCTCTTCACATTCATGCCCACCCCTCTATTTTTTACTACTCCCTCAACTGCCCCAACACTTTGTACCCTTCATTCACTATTTGACGTACATCTGCTTCCACTCCACCATTTGCTGCAACAACAGACCCCAAGTACTTAAACTGATCAACCTCTTCAAGTAACTCTCCATTCAACATGCCATTCAACCTCGCACCACCTTCCCTTCTTGTACATCTCATAACCTTACTCTTACCCACATTAACTCTCAACTTCCTTCTCCCACACACCCTTCAAATTCTGTCACTAATCGGCCAAGTTTCTCTTCAGTGTCCGCAACCAGTACAGTATCATCCGCAAACAACAACTGATTTATCTCCCATTCATGGTCATTCTCGTCTACCAGTTTTAATCCTCGTTCAAGCACTCGAGCATTCACCTCGCTCACCACTCCATTAACATACAAGTTAAACAACCACGTCGACATCACACATCCCTGTATTAGCCTCACTCTCACCGGAAACCAATCACTTGCTTAATTCCCTATCATAACATATACTTTACTATCTTTATAGAAACTTTTCACTGCTTGCAACAACCTTCCACCAACTCCATATAACCTCATCACGTTCCACATAGCTTCCCTATTAGCTCTATCATACGCTTTCTCCAGATTCATAAAGGCAACAAACACATCCTTACCTTTTGCTAAATATTTCTCGCATATTTGTCTAACTGTAAAATTATGATTCATACAACCCCTACCTCTTCTATCCACCCTGTTATTCTAAGATTGCATTCTCTGTTTTATCCTTAATCCTATTAATCAGTACTCTACCATACACTTTTCCAACTACACTCAACAAACTAATACCTCTTTAATTACAACACTCATGCACATCTCCCTTACCCTTATATAGTGGTACAATACACGCACAAACCCAATCTACTGGTACCATTGACCACACAAAACACATATTTAACAAACTCACCAACCATTCAAGTACAGTCACACCCCCTTCCTTCAACATCTCAGCTCTCACACCATCCATACTAGGTGCTTTTCCTACTCTCGTTTCATCTAGTGCTGTCCTCACTTCCTCTTTTGTGATCTCTCTATCATTCTCTTTTCCCATCACCGGCACCTCAACAACTGCAACAGCAATTATATCTGCCTCCCTATTATTCTCAACATTCAGTAAACTTTCAAAATATTCCACCCACCTTTTCCTTTGCCTCCTCTCCTTTTAACAACCTTCCATTCCATCTTTCACAGTCTTTTCAATTCTTGAGCCAGCCTTCCTTACTCTCTTAACTTCTTTCCAAAACTTCTTCTTATTCTCTTCATATGAATGACCCAATCCTGGACACCACCTCAGGTCAGCTGCCCTCTTTGCCTCACTTACCTTGCGCTTTCATTCCACATTTTCCTCTCTATTATTTTCATACTTCTCTACACTATTACTCTGCAACCATTCTTCAAAAGCCCTCTTTTTCTCTTCCACTTTTACATTCACTCCTTCATTCCACCATTCACTACCCTTCCTCAAGCTGCCTCCAACAACCTTCTTGCCACACACATCACTTGCAATCCCAACAAAATCTTTTTACTAACTTCCACTCCTCTAAATTACCAGTTTCTGTTACTGTCACTTCGTCATATGCCATTTTCAACTTTTCTTGATATTTACGTTTTACCCCCGGTTTTATTAGCTCTTCAATCCTCACTAGCTCCCTTTTACATCCACCTAATCTATTCCCCCACTCTCTTGCTACAACTAATTTTCCTTCGAACAAAAAATTATCATACATACCGTTAGCCATGAACTTAAAAACGTGCACATCTTTCAGTCTTCCAAACATTCTTTTAATTATCAACACATAATCCATTAATGCCCTTTCTACTACTCTTACCTTTGCCACTCTTACCAATGTATACTTGTTTTTATGTTTCTTTTTTAAAAAGCTAGAACTTATCACCATCTCTTGCTCAACACACATATTATTATTATTATCATTATTATTATTATTATTACTTGCTAAGCTACAACCCTAGTTGGAAAAGCAAAATGCTATAGGCCCAGAGGCCCCAACAGGGAAAGTAGCTCAGTGAGGAAAGGAAACAAGGAAAATAAAATATTTCAGAAAGAGTAACAACATTGAAATAAATATTCCCTATATAAACTATAAAAACTTTAACAAAACAATAGGAAAAGAAATAAGATAGAAGAGAGTGCTTGAGTGTACCCTCAAGCAAGAGAACTCTAAACCAAGGCAGTGGAAGACCATGGTACAGAGGTTATGGCACTACCCAAGACTAGAGAACAATGGTTTGATATTGGAGTGTCCTTCTCCTAGAAGAGCTGCTTACCATAGCTAAAGAGTCTCTTCTACCCTTACCAAGAGAAAAGTGGCCACTGAACAATTACAGTGCAGTAACCCCTTGAGTGAAGAAGAATTATTTGGTAATCTGTGTTGTCAGGTGTATGAGGACAGAGGAGAATATGTAAAGAATAGGCCAGACTATTCAGTGTGTATGTAGGCAAAAGGGAAAATGAACCGTAACCAGAGAGAAGGATCCAATGTAGTACTGTCTGGCCAGTCAAAAGACCCCATAACTGTCTAGCGGTAGTATCTCAACGGGTGGCTGGTGCCTTGGCCAGTCTCTCTCCACTCTCTTTTTCACCTGGTACGCCATACTTCCCAATAACACCTTCTAACTCTCTAGCGCCTACTCTAGCATTTAAGTCACCCATGACACTAACAATTCCTTCTACCCAGTCCTTCGACACACCTAGTTAATTCATTCCAGAACTCATTCCGCTCTTCATCACTTTTCCCACTACCTGGCCCATACGCACTAACAAAAGCCTAACATTTCCTACCCAACCTAACCCTTACCCACATTATATATATATATATATATATATATATATATATATGATAAATTTTTGCGCATTTAAACGAGTTTTTCATAATTCAAATAAGCCATATATATCAATATATTAAAGTCTGGATTCTCTTAACGACCTCGGGATCAGAGCCCAGGCGAAATCACTCGAAGACCATACCATCAGACCAGCCGGGATTTGAACCCTGGTCCAGGATACCTGTATGCCAGTGACCATGCCACTCAGCCACGAAGGCTGAGTGGCACCTCCATCCCTGTTACCATGCCAATCTACATTGCAACCTTATGCAGCAACATAAATTGTGCAGTTCGCTGCATGAGCAAAGACAACGTTCCTGTTCGACTACTTATCACCACATTCATCGGTCCAGTTCCATCCTCGTTGGATCTAGGAGTCTGGGGGATATTCCCCATCGAGGAATACACACCTGAGCCACTTCGATGTTACAGATGTCAACGTTTCGGCCATCACAAGGAGGAGTGCAAAAGCCCCATCGTCTGCGGTGTTTGCAGCCAGCGCCACTGCACAGAAGTGTGCAATAAAGCCCACAAAGAAGGCAAACAAACTACATCCAAGTGCTCTAACTGCTCCAGGCCTCACCATGCTTGGAATAGGCGCTGCCCAAAGCGACTGAAGAGGATAGCAGCTATGAAGAATACATCCTCTCCTAGACAACAGAAACCAGCTTTAATCCAGCCACCCAAGGACTAGTGACCCCCTCGCCGGAGGAGACAGCGACAGCCGCCCACTGCAACTGTTCCTGCAACTGCCACCCAGCCACAACCAGCACCAATTCCTAACCCCACATCCTCCAACCCACCTCAATCCCTGGCTTAACAAGTTGAGTCTATGGCCTTGGAAGACCTTATCCCCATTGCCTTTAAAATCCTCCCCCGAGTCCTTTCCTTAACCAAAACTCTCACTTTTATGCAATTATTGCAACAATTCCAGCTCCAAACCACTGAGCAGGGATAAGATTTTTTGCTTAAACCTTCTACTCTTCTCTCTAACCGCTGATAAAAACTTCCCTTCTCTCCCAGTCTCTCCTACTTACTGGGATTTGCTGCTATCACCACTTTTTTGGACCTAAAAAGGAGTCTCCTTTTTTGGGTTACTTCCCTCCCTTTCATATCTTTGTCAAATCCCTCCTAAAGTCAATAACCCACCACCTTTTCATGTTCCAGATACTCCTTGCAAAACCAACCCTTCCTCTCTAATGTTGCGGTTTTGTCCTCCGCTGGAGACCTCCTCTTTTCAGAAATGATATCTTCTTACAGGCTGTCCATCGACAAGAGCCCGTGTCATGCTACAGGCATGGCAATCTGCATCAGACCAGACCAGAACAACCAAACTTAGTTTGTACCAAGTATTATTTGTTCATAGCAATCTTGGATTGCTACGAATAAATATTACTACTTAAAATAAACGTAACTTCTGTAAAGTCGAGAGCAAATTAGAGACAAATACTCAACACGTGTATTCAGAAACATTTAATTGTTGAACCTCTTAAACAAAGAAAAAAAAAAACACAGACACACTCCCTCTCTCCCACGCAAAATCCCCGTTCAACTACAGCCTAAAGTACTAGATACCCTAAAATTGAACTATGTATACTACATCATTCCAAACTAAATACAAATTTGCCATTGTACCAAAGTCAGCAGGCTTAGCCGCCTATCAAAGCTTCCATAACATCATCATAAATGCTCTATATTTGTTTGTCATACTTCTGATACTCTTAACCCATGACCTATGAGACTTTGTCTATCGACATTATCAGTGATTTGTCACAAAATATCTGATAACAATAGATATACGGTACCGTAAGTAGCAGTGAACAGGCTGTATCGTCACAAGCAGTCAGCTGACCGTGAATATACAGAAAATGTAAAAGAAAATGAAGATATTTAACGGTAAACATTCTCAAGTGCATGATTTTTATTTTCAGGATGATTAATTCAATTGCAAAAAGAAAAAAAATCGGGGAAATACTTTAATTTTTGTTTGTTTTAATGGCTCAATTGCAAACATCATAATTTGCGGTAAAAAATTGGGAATCTCTTATCCTTTACCCACTAATTATCATTATTTTAATCTAGTGAGGCTATTTTTGCCACCCCTAAAAAAGTGCCGCCACAAGGCATTTGCGCCCCCCCCCCTCCACCTCTGCCCCTCCCCATGTGAGGGCCCTGCCTTAGACGCTGATCATATGTGTATATGGTCAGTCTTTAGGACAATGCCAATTCACTGGCCTCTGCCACTTATGAGTGGCCTTTGAACCTTAATTGGGTTCCTTCACTCTGGCATCAATGTATGTTATGTGTATTGAGTTTAATTCTTCATTTTAAGGAATGATGTATACTTTGAAGTATAATAAAGAAAATCCCACATTGGAAACATTGTTAAGATTACTTTTGAATGAGCCTTCTCGCCTATATCGATGTAGTTAGTTAATACAAAACGACTTCACTATTAGTAATAGATGAAAATTCATTCTGTTTCGTTCTTGTTCAAAATTGATAATAAACTATAAATCATTTCTCTCCTCAGTCTCTGGAAGCCTTCAAGTTGACTCCAGAGGGAAAATTAACGCCTCTTATTTTGACTAACATTATTGCAAAAGGAATCACTTCTGAATTAGAGATGTGTTTTATTAAAAGCTCTAATGTGAACTTATTTCTTAATAAATTAAAGCTTATTTCAATGCTGCCCTTCAAGATATAGCCTAAATAAAATTAAAGCTTCATTGCTAAGAAAAAGCAAAAAAAAAAATTTCTTTTTTTTTCATACCAGAATGATTGAAGTCTAAACAGAAAATGAGAAATATTGGGAACATCTTTCGAATGCAAAAGGTAAGTCTGGTTCAATATCCCATCATCAGAATAAATCCTTATCCAGGGAAGGAGAAATGTCTTCCTGGATCACCTTACTCAGATATATAACGGCATAATATCTTGCTAAAGACTTTTCATGAAATATATTTTCCTAAAAGCTTCCGTTATGATACAAATATTCTTATCGCTTTAATTGGTCTAAAGAATTATATATTTCAAGAAATATTATTCCTTTGGGACCATTCTCTTGAAATTTATGTGCCTCCTTTGGATATTCAACTGTTCTTTAAAGAAACATGTGAATCTCTCTCTCTCTCTCTCTCTCTCTCTCTCTCTCTCTCTCTCTCTCTCTCTCTCTCCTATCAATTGATCTTAAGAATCATATAGTTTAGTGATCAACATCTTTTTCCCTAAAGGCTCTTCCCTGCCTCTTCTAGATTCCCACTGCACACCCCAATAAACCAAATCATCATCGAACCCATAATATGGATCCTTCAACAACTTTGTCTGAGACACTTTTGAAGAAAATCCACGTTTTCATCCCAATTGACTTTTCGCAGGACGAATCTTTTTTCATCACAATGTTCCTCGCGTCAGAGCCTTCTTTTTTTGCCTGGAATACTGGAAGATTCTGGAAGAATATAAATCTCCTTTCAAATGACGTTTTCTTGTAAAACCTTAATAAATGATCTGGAAAACATTCTTTCAAGAACTGCAATTGCCTCAAGACAGTCTCCGTCTGTATACCCAAAAGAACAACTAAAACAAAGTTCAAAACAAAATTCGAGGCATCGCTCTCAACTTCCTTTTCAGGACTAATAATAGATCCGGAAAGTAAGCCAAGGCTCTTTATTATTTTGTAACGAATTTAGACTCATAGGTGTTATATGTTAGGTTAAATTTATGTACATTATATTACAAAACTTGTGTAAATGGCTTATTTTTCATGTATGTTGATGTAAAAATAACATAATTCGTTTATTTCATATATGTCGATGTAAAAAAAAATTATCAATTTTTATATATGTTAATGTATTTGTAACTGAAAATATCGTTGTGTTCTGGAACAGGAGTTCTAGACACTTCTCATAACTACTGTACTTCGGCGCCAGCTGTCTGAGGAACGTGAGTTCAACAGGATGATTATAGAGAGGGTTCCTGGAGCGTCACTATTGCGTAATGTTGGTCTTGAATGATCCAGAATTCTCTAGAGTATTGTTCCTAATATAAAAGGACAGGTGCGTGCGTGCGTAGATTGTCCAGACATTATTCTTGGACTTATTTTCTTAGACAGTCCGTCATAGCCCCCAAGATGGAAGACCCCACCAGTGTGGTCCGGGTCTTGCCAGATCTCGGCAATCGACAATCTGCTCAAGTGTATTGCTCCGACCAGAGCAATCTTACTTTTCAAAGTTACTGGACACATATGCAAGAGAATCAGCTCTTCCTAGAGCATGCACAACCAAGACAGGCCCTCACGAAAAAAGGTGAAACATAATATATATGTTAATTGGTGTCCAAGAAATGAACCTCTTCCCACCTACAGAAGCATTTGGAGGGCAATATCTTTTCCCATCAAGGCGTCTCAAAGGTTCGTCTTTCCTCAGGAATTTCTCTGACCTTTGCTTCAGCCATCTATGTTAAGATGAAGTATCTTAATATACATTGATTGACTCTTGGAGTTCATTGCAGAAAATCTCTGAGACGCTTTTGTTTGTTTCATCTTTTATTTCAAAACAGATTTCAAAACTGATACTGTAATCTTAAACAAACATTGTATTTCTAGGTAGTAGGTTGGCCAAGGCACCAGCCACCTGTTGAGATGCTACAGCTAGAGAGCTATTGGGTCCTTTGACTGTCCAGAGAGTACCACATTAAATCTCTCTTTCCTCATACACTTGACATCGCTGAAATTACTAAATAATTCTTCTTCTCTCAAGGGTTTAACTACTCCACTGTAATTGTTCAGTGGCTACTTAGTCTTAGTAAGGGTAGAAGAGACTTTTTAGCTTTGGTAAGCAGCTCTTCTAGGAGAAGGACACTCCAAAATCAAACTATTATTCTCTAGTCTTGAGTAGTGTCATAGTCTCTGTACCATGGTCTTCCACTGTCCTGGGTTAGAGTTCTCTTGCTTGAGGGTACAATCGGGCACACGATTCTATCTGATTTGTCTTCCTCTTGTTTTATTAAAGTGTTTATGTTTTATATAGGAGATATTTATTTTAGTGTTGTTACTCTTCTTAAAAATCTAATTTTTCCTTGTTTCCTTTCCTCACTGGGCTATTTTCCATGTTGGAGCCCAGTGGCTTATAGAATTGTGCTTTTCCAACTAGGGTTGTAGCTTAGCAAATAATAATAATAATAATAATAATAATAATAATAATAATAATAATATCTAAGAAAGGAACTTATTGTTTAGACAAACAACCAGTTTGTGGCTTATAGTGAATGCTTCTACAACGGTTCAGTTTTCTTTTGTTTGGCCGGTGCCAACAAGAACTGCTGACTATAATCCACAACAACATTGCTTAATCTCAGTTTAAGAGAAGTTTCAGTGAAAACAGTAACCACATTATTGAACGTTCCTCTAAAGTTCAGGAGTTAAATTATTGATACTTTGGAAGTTCAAACTTGGGTGGTATAATATTGTATTTTGTAACTATTGTGTGTTGAGAGAAGATTCAATTCTCTGGAAAATCAGAGATTGCTAAATCAAAGGTTGGAAAGGATGGCAGAAGTAAGATTAAACTGAATCAAAACAGTAACAATGAATACAGGTAAAATGAAGCAATACCACTTTCATTTTATTATTTATTATACTTAGCTGTGTAGTTTACGAACTTCCAACCAATCTAAGTTGCATCTTCCCTAACGATAAAAGTATTGTTAATAAGAGCAGAAACAAAACTTATCTCCCTTGTCTGCTGGGAGAATCGAACGAGTGAATGTCAGGAAAATTATATCTGTAGGAGAGTTGTGCCTGATCAGTGAGTGACACAGTCCGAGATGGAACTTTCCCGGTAAGTATCAGTCAGAGAGTAACTGTGTAATGATATACTCTTGAACAGCCTTGCCTACTTTGTTAAGAAATTCATTGCATTTTTTGTGTGACATTTACGAAAAAATAGTGATATTTTACATATATAATTTCAGATAAAGCATTCAAAATCTTAGAAAGAGTCGGATGAAGATTATCCACTAGGAGCATCGATAATGTTTATTCTGGTTTCCCTGACAATTATTATTGTGTACCCACTAGGCTATACAATGCATTTATCATAATATATGTTAATCTCCTGATGCTCTCTCACTAACGGGTGTGGGAGAGTGTTCATAGTGCCTGCTGTGGCCAGTTGGCAGTGTGTTTATTCATTGACGAAGTTAGTATTGACGTAGTTTTACATTATGAATCAGTGTTGCCAGGTATGGGGATTTATCCCTTGATTTTGGGATTTCGGGTGTCTCTGAAAGGGATATTGTGTACAAATCTCTATGAAGATGAAACAAAGATGCGTAAACCTTTAAATTGTTGTAATTAATTTTCTTGCACTTACATGAAGTATAGTGAGTAATTTCTGTATTAGCAAAGCCTACATGATTAGAAGAAAACATATTTTTGGAAATGGGATTTTTTTTATTGTTGTTGGAGACTTTTATCATGAGTTTTTGAGGATTTTTAGACTAACCCATATGACAACACTGATTATGATGAACAATCAATGAAAAAGGTTGGTACCAGCTGTGGATTCAAGACAAATCTTTGAGAGACAGAGTTTAAAACTATGGATTAATATGCAATAAGAAAAAAATCTGGTTTGGGCACTTATTCATTGAGTGGAAAATTATGTTTTCTTAGAGAGAGAGAAACCACTTCGTTCTTCACAATGGTACAAGTTGTTCTGACTTCCAACCCCCAACCCCGCCTTATTCCACCTAAATACTTATTAAGAGTATAACCATTGTTTCCCAAGATACCTCGATCCCTTTCATATTCAAATCTATTCAATTAAATGTATTCAACCGAATAACTACGTAATAGGTAAATAAATTAAAAGAAATAGTGATCTTATCATAAAGTGTTTATAGTTGTTATAAGCTTAGACAAAATAATTAAGATGAAACCAAAGTTTTCTTCAAACGTAAATTTCGATACAAAATCATATTAATTTCTTGCTAATGTTTTCATATTAGTGAAAACCATCTTAATCTATTGTGATGTAATGACTGATAAGTAATTTTACATTTCATACTTGATTTGTTCTCCATCTTTACAGCATTTATAAGAGATATTGAGCAACGCTTGGTTCTGGAACAAAAGGGTTGGTGGATATCCAGAAAATAATTATGAATTTACATAATTGAGCTTTTTGTGAATGAAATCTGATATAAAAGAAAGGAAAACCATAATATTAATTGCAAAACAGCTTTCCTTTCATTATCACTTACTAAATGTTAAAAAGCAATTGATATATATATATATATATATATATATATATATATATATATATATATATATATATATATATATATATATATATATATATGTATATATATATATATATATATATATATATATATATATATATATATATATATATATATATATATATATATATATATATATATATCTATATATATATATAAATTTCTACCTCATACTTGGGATCGAACGCTAGCCCCTTCTAATGAAAGGCCAGGTCGAAACCAACCATGCCACGAGAGCCCATAAAAGGAAATCTGAACCTGACAATAATCTATCTGTCCGAGGATTTACTTGGTGAGACATCAGTCTCTTTACCAGCGAGTTTTACCAGATTTCCCCGGGCCACCACGTGACACAATTGGTAGTAATTCATTCAAATTACCCCTAATGAGTCAATATGGATAAATATCAACACAACATCGTGTTCAAATAGAAATAAATTTCTACCTCATACTTGGGATCGAACGCTAGCCCCTTCTAATGAAAGGCCAGGTCGAAACCAACCATGCCACGAGAGCCCATAAAAGGAAATCTGAACCTGACACTAATCTAGCTGTCCGAGGATTTACCTGGTGAGACATCAGTCTCTTTACTAGCGAGTTTTACCAGATTTCCCCGGGCCACCACGTGACACAATTGGTAGTAATTCATTCAAATTACCCCTAATGAGTCAATATGGATAAATATCAACACAACATCGTGTTCAAATAGAAATAAATTTCTACCTCATACTTGGGATCGAACGCTAGCCCCTTCTAATGAAAGGCCAGGTCGAAACCAACCATGCCACGAGAGCCCATAAAAGGAAATCTGAACCTGACAATAATCTATCTGTCCGAGGATTTGTAAATCCATTCGTAGCATTTGGTCAAGTCGTCCATAAAACTCTTACACCGGCCATTTTGGAGAATGATTAAGTCCCTACTTTGATAGGAAAAAAGATGTATTAGGACGTAATGTTTGTGGTATCCTTTAACGAACAAAGGCAAATCTATAACCAAGCATTTTTAGCCAGAAAGTTCTACCCTGAAGGTATCCTTGAGCTCTGGTATGTGCGTTTTAGCTATGCAAAATACCAATGATTAGTAAAGGGGTCACTGTGTTGATTTCTGTTCCAAACTGTAATGCACTATTGGATGTTTAAACTAACTGATTTGTGTTTAAATAACAAGTTAATTCCCGCACTTCATTAATTTTATCTTGTAATTACTTAGATTTCTGTACCTATTTACTGCAACAGCTTAATTCTTTTGTATATATTTATTATTCATGCCAGACCGTAGGATTTTCTTTGGATTTGATTTTACCTGGAGCTGCAAGAATACTGTTTGGTACTTATATAAGCATCATTCAGAACCAACGGAAAAACAAAAATAGCAAACAGAACCATTTGCTCTCTCTCTCTCTCTCTCTCTCTCTCTCTCTCTCTCTCTCTCTCTCTCTCTCTCTCTCTCTCTCTCTCTCTCTCTCTAATCTAATGGAATTGCCACTGTAAATGAGGATGAAAATAATCTATAATAACAATAGTTTTTCACAATTTGCTATCGTTTCTTTCTCCCTCTAAATCTAATATTTAAAATTTGTGAGATAGTTTTCATATATATAATTGTTTTTTATGAAATCTTCTAACAGAATAGAAGAGCAGATCTTCCTGTTTCCCCTTTAACATAATTAGAAATAGATCAAAGGTCATTATAGAATAAGAAGGATTAAAAATCCAACATTTCATAACATATAAACTCAGATAAAGGGATGATATAGAATTGGGTTTTATTTAGTCCCCTTTGAAAGCCAAGACAGAAACGAAAGAAAACTGTGTTGTGAGTTCTTCTATTTTCTGCAAAATCTTTAGAAAATTGCATAAATTAATCTCCATTATAGTCAACGAAAATAAAGTTTTCACATTTGTATTCTATCATTCAGTTTCTTTACTTATTAGATACTGATGGAGCAGGAAAGGCTTCCTCCAATCTCAGAAAACGGTTGATATTACGCAAATTCCTGACAAGTTTGATCAGACGGAAAGATATTTTATCACCATAATGATGTGTTTTCGAATATTTTGGGCTATTTGCCGTTTTAAGAATAATTATTTTTGTGTATAATTATTTTTGATGAATTTGAATGAAAATCTTGATATCATGTGGAGGATTCAGTAAAAAATTACATATATAGTTATAGAAAATGAAATCAGAATTTTAAAAAGAGGCTGATTAATTTGCTTGGATTGGAGATCAACAATACTAAGTTTTGGATAATAAAGTAACGAAGTTATTATTGAATACCCTCTTAACTGAAGGGTTAACAAACTGATTGCTCAATGCTCTCGCGTATTTGTTAAATCAACGAAGATGTTAAATATATTCTCGTTCCAGAGCAGAGTTACTATATACTTTTAAGGCTCAACTTCACTATTTTGTGTAATCTATGATTGTTAGAACCATCTAATTTACCCCAAAATAAGAAGAAATGTGAAATATGTTTTATGTATACTATTGTATCAAATAGATACTTTAAGCATGGTAATTGTATAATAAAGGCTTAATATATCAATATGCTAATAAATTAATTAGAAAATAAACGTAATTCAATGGAGTAATTTGAAAATCATGCTAGAATGATTACCTAAGTTCCTAACATATAACTATCATTTGAACTTTAAAATTTTGTTATATAAAATCAATTTCAACCAAAGTTTACCTAAAAAGTTATTATAGAAAATATGTAAAGATTTCTGTGATTTCTTTAATCACTTATGAACGAATGTATTTTTAAAAAATTGTCTAGTAAAATATGAAACAAGAATATTCATCTTTCAGCTAAGTCATGAATGAAAACACCTTTACAATCTTGCTTTTTACATTTGAATAAAATCAATCATCTATAATTTGATCTATATGATTTTATGTGCTATTTTCTTCTTCATGTTTTATGAATGATAAAAATTAAAATATCTTGTTTCTGACTGTTAGTTTTTATATAGAAATCGGCCAAAAAAAAATTATTCATTTTTCATCAGTCTAGGTCACCAATACTAGGCTAGCTCCCTGAGAGCTATCAGACAAAATTCTCCCACCATCACCAGTCCGCAGTTGGGTAGTGTGGTGATGAAAATTGTGCAAACCCAAGACATGAATAAGGGCATGTCTGAGGCCTTTGACCTGCAGGGGAGTAGAAATGGCTGCGATATATATATATATATATATATATATATATATATATATATATATATATATATATATATATATATATATATATATATATATATATATATATATATATATATATATATATATCCAATACTGGGTCTTTAGAATTAAAGTTTAGTTAAAGATTGAAAATCAAATCAGACAATGGCTAAGTTAAATAAAGTTTAGAAATGAAATCTCCATGAAATTACATATGAAAAATCAGACTATACCAGTTCAGTGAGATCAGTGTTACTGTATGGACATGAGTCATGGTAAGACAATGAAACAATTTCCAATAGATCTAGTAGATTTGAGAACAAAGCCTCAGAAGGA
>NC_090749.1:12492281-12544781 GCF_036898095.1 Palaemon carinicauda
TCTCTCTCTCTCTCTCTCTCTCTCTGGATGTTTATGATGTAAGTGTTGAGAAGAAACCCACATTTCAAGAACATTTCTATTTATTTGTAGGTCTCTCTCTCTCTCTCTCTCTCTCTCTCTCTCTCTCTCTCTCTCTCTCTCTCTCTCTCTCAAACCTATATATACGCACACACATATGGTACCCTCTTTCCGAGTTAATATTCACAGCTTCAAGAATAGTAACTTTTTGACAACAAAAGTGTCTCGTTATTATTGCTATATCTTTTTTTTTTAAAGTGAATCAGTACCAACAACATAATTTATTCGAAGCTAAGACCTAAATAGGAGTGTATTTGTGTGTACTGGGATATTCTTCTTGGCAAAGAGGTTTGCAATTGAATTTCCCCTTCACAACTGGATTGACCTTCAAACAGTTCGATCTGTTGGTTCTTGAAGTCCAGATGTCCCTCGAAGGAAAGTCAGGCTTATTTCCTCTGTGTTTTTCTCAGACATGTCATTGTTATTTGTCCACCATAACATTATACAAAGGAAAACGTATAAGAAATCTTCGAAATTTATATATAATAGTTTATTTTCCATAGGAAAACAAACAGATAGCCATGTCACTACCACATCCTTACTCAATGGCTTTAGAATACTGAATGAGTCGTATAGTTTTGTATTATTTCCTAGAGTCACCCCAAAACAGTAGGGCAATTCGTATTTTAGTTAAAATGAAATGAGACTGACATTTTTATTCTGAAAATCATTTAAACCTCCGAAGAAATAAATCCCAAAATGCTTTGATATTCAAGGACCAATTGAACACAAATAAAGCGTAACATCAAACATCGTAAAACGCATTGATTTGTAGACATGGTCATATATGAATATGCAAGCATATATGGTATTTGCTGGAATAATCATGAATAAAGTCATTTCCTCCAATGTTATACATACACACATGAATAAATACATTTAAAAACAGTTGATCCTATAACGCAAGCATAAGTATAATTGTTGGTTGATATGAGTTCAATTAAATCATGAGTAATCGTTTCATTACCAAATTATTCCTTGAAATCCCCCCCCCCCCACCCTCAACTCCCTTATCACCTAAGATAAAAGCAAAAACAAGAACCAAATAAGTATGTATTGTTTCAGAGTTGTAAACCAATGGTCATTTGGAACTATAACGATATCAACCGGTCAAGGTTTTGGATTATGTCATTGGAAACAATGGATTATGAACGAAGAAAGGGAGAGAGAGAGAGAGAGAGAGAGAGAGAGAGAGAGAGAGAGAGAGAGAGAGAGAGAGAGAGAGAGATGAACGGACCTTTCCATTTGTTGCAACTGCCACCCGCCTTTCCTCCATCTTTTGTCACCTGTAGCTCGGAAACCAAAAAAAGTCCAGTCTATATGTCTGTTCTATTTGTATCAAATAAAATATTTGACTGCATACCTTTATGTTATTGACTTTTGCTGTGCTAATTTCTTTATTCCTTTCAACATAAAGATAAAATCTCTATGTTTTAATTACATCAATTTTACTTTAGCTATCCCTAAAAACAGTGTTGACTTTGAATGTTTATATTTCCAACTTTTGCTAATAGTTATACTGTAGGTGTTCAGGAATGTTGTGTTGATTGTTGTTTATACTTTAATTTCTTTAATAGAGTTTCTCTTTCATTGTTTCACCCTTTTTATGATTGTTGT
The DNA here is from genome assembly GCF_036898095.1 of Palaemon carinicauda. Classification (NCBI taxonomy): domain Eukaryota; kingdom Metazoa; phylum Arthropoda; class Malacostraca; order Decapoda; family Palaemonidae; genus Palaemon; species Palaemon carinicauda. Next base: position 12,493,977 of record NC_090749.1, read on the forward strand.
AGTTTTTATGTTCCATTATCTTCAATTGCTCAATTCTTCTGTGATTTGCGGATTTTTCTTTTCAAACGAACGTAAAATCATATATATTTGATGGTTTTAACAGCCCACAGTACCAGAGACGTTATTTTCTCGTTAGGGTCATGGTGGTCTATTGAAAATGTCCCTGCCTGGCAATCCAATAGACTAGGGTTTGAGTCCGGCTCAAGCTCAATAATTTCTTGAAGTGTCCTCAAACTAACCTTCCCTGTGAGCTAAGGATGGGTGCTTTTGGGGAGCCTGCTGAGTCCTTAGCAGCCATTGCCTAGCCCTCCATGGTCCCAGCTTGTACAAACCGTGTGTCACACGAGCGTACATAGTAACAACTTTATATACATATATATATATATATATATATATATATATATATATATATATATATATATATATATATATATATAATATATATATATATATATATATATGTAAATTATGCTTTGTATCTTCGTTCTCCCCTCGCACTGACAGGGACCTGAATGAACATGTCTGTTTTTCTCACCTTTAACTGTTAACAGAACCGGTTGTCGGTTGAACAGGAAACTTCTTATTATATGTTATGGCCTTCTTGCCTGAAATTGATGTATACATAACCTGATGTTTTGTAATAAAGTTAATCAGTTGCTTTCATTCTGCTTTTGAGTCACAACCTTTTCTCGGCTCGTCACATTGGTTAACCCGGAGTGACCCGCTCTTCCCGCCTTCCACCCCCTCACTGTTACTATGACGCCCTCAAAACATACATTTTGCAGTAATACTCGCCATTGCCAGCCAGCTTTTCAGCTCTCTCAACAACCGTTGGGGGACCAAAGGGTTTCGCTCGCCCTTAGGGAAATGACCAGTATAGCTCGCCTGCAACCTGCCACAGACGGCTCTCCTCGCGAGGTGAACCTACCGTTTACCCGAAGCTGTAAGCGCTGCCGTACCCGATGTTTATAGTTTAGCCATAAAGGACTTAATGACCAAAGCCGGCGCCCTTATGGAGAGCCACTTCATGACCTTCAAGACCTCCATCAACGCCTCCACTCCAGATGAAGAGGACACCTATTCAATGTCAACCGAAGCTCAAGTGAATGTAGTAGGACACACACGCCTATGAATGCCGTAGGACACACACGCCTATGATTGCCATAGGACACACACGCCTATGAATGCCTTAGGACACACATGCCTATGAATGCCATAGGACACACATGCCTATCCCGTGACGAGCCACCCATCATCCACCACTCGCTCACCCCCCTACCAACAACTTCTACAACCACTCATTGCCGCCCATCAACTGCAGTTTTGCTACTAGCACTCCAGATTCAGGGCTGCCGGGAAGAAATATACAGTATGTTATTTTTTTGGGGGGGGGGAGTCATGTACCAACCGTGTGTCACACGATTGTACATAGCAACGACTTTTTTTTGTTTTTTTGTATATATTATGCTTTGTATCTTCACTCTCCCCTTGCACTGACAGGGATCTGAATAAACATGTCTGATTTTCTCACCGTTAACTGTAAACGGAACTGGTTGTCGATTGAACAGGAAACAGCCTGATATACGTTATGGCCTTCTTGTCCAAAATTGATATATATATAAGCCGATGTTCTGTAATAAAGTTACTCAGTTGCTTTCTTCCTGCTTCTGAGTTACAACCTTCTCTCGGCCAGTCACACGCTCAACCTCAATAAATTCTTGTAGTGTCCTCAACCTCATCATCCTTGTGAGCTAAGGATGGGTGCTTTTGGGGAGCCTGCTGAGTCCTTAGCAGCCATTGCCCGGCCTTCCCTAGTCCCAGCTTGGCTAGAGAGGGGACTTGGGCACTGATCATGATGTATATATGGTCAATCTCAAGATCATTGTTATTCTAACAAGGGCAATGTCACTGTCCCTTGTCTCTGCCATTCATGATCGGCCTTTAAACCCTAAACTAAAAGGATTAGAAATCATTAATGTCGTTGGCATCAGGAGAGGCTAACCTCACTAATGAGTCTACAACCCTTTACTGGGTGTCCCTCTTCTCTATAACCATCGTATCAGGTTTCTAGAGAAACATTTTGAAAGTAGTATCACTTACTGATATAAGACTTTCAGTGTGGACGATGCTATGTTTTATATGATACATTGATACTGACATTTACACACAGATATTATCATGTGTGTTTTATACAACAACGTTGCGATGCAAATATGGAAATGGGTTTATAATTCCAAAGGACATAATTACAGAAATACTTGTCCTGTCTCTATAACTAAACAATAGCCATACTTATTTTATTCACGACAAATATCCCATAGACAAACACATGCACATGCAATGAAGACTAGATTCAGATAGAGTCACAATCACAGACGTTGATGATATTTCTTGTAATGAGAACTGCAGAGTCTTCCTCTTGTCTACTATCAATCTTGGTTCTTATTGTTTTCTTTTTGCAATTTATTCTATGAATGTCCCTACGGACCACAAGGCAAGTAGGCAAGAGAGAGAGAGAGAGAGAGAGAGAGAGAGAGAGAGAGAGAGAGAGAGAGAGAGAGAGAGCTAATTACCTTTAGTTCATTTAATGAGATTGAATTTTCTGAGAAGGATTCAGTAAGGAGACATGTTATCCAGCGATTATTCCTCGTTTGAGTGATGGAAGGATCACAGGATATTATAGTTTGTGACTGAGAAACGTCTCTCTTTAGTGATTCCTTTATGACCAATGAAGGGATACCATAATTGACAATTGGTGTCAAAGTCTGTTTGATATTTATTGCATATCAAAGGAATCAAGAAACACTTTGTAAATTCGAGGAGGGGATTTAACCATCTTTTGCTTTTGATATTATTATGCAAAGTAGTTTCATAAATATTGGTTTATAATCCTTTTTTTTCTAGTTCATTAGAAAAGATTTATCTGTTTCAGTAACTATCCTTTTGATTTATAAATAAAAAGAGGCTTCAGAAAATAAATGTATTCTACCTGCACAGAGGATGAGGTTGCAACCCCCCCCCCCAACATACCTTCATTGCCGCTTGCCCACAATGAAAAGTATTTAGTCATCATCAGTTGTTTTTGTTTATTTCCTTCATCAATAATATTATCTTAGAAAATTTATGTTGATCTTGTAAACACGTAACAGTTCATTTACTTTTTTCCTTTAGAGTGGTGTCTACGTGGAGGACGGTAAGCAGAAGGAGGGGTCATAATAAACACCTCTCCCCACCTGCCCAAAACCACAAGTTATACCATAACACACACACACACAAGAAGTATCAGATTAAACATATAAGAAATAACTCTCTCTCTCTCTCTCTCTCTCTCTCTCTCTCTCTCTCTCTCTCTCTCTCTCTCTCTCTCTCTCTCTGTTAGACTAACATCACATATTATGAAAGTGTATGAGAGGGTAATAAAAAAGAAAATAATGAATCATTTGGTTATAAATAATTTGTTTAATATAGGTCAACACGGTTTTGTGCACGGAAAAAGTACACAAACTCAACTGATAGCACATTATGAAAACATATACAAAAATATGATAAATGAAAAAGACACAGATGTGATCTATCTAGATTTTGCAAAAGCCTTTGACAAGGTAGACCATACTATATTAGAGAAAAAAATGAGAGAGCATAATATTGTGGGAAAGATAGGAAAATGGGTAAAAGAATTCCTGCAAAACAGAAAACAGATAGTGGTTGCATATGACGAGAAATCAGATGAAGCTCAGGTAATATCTGGCGTGCCACAAGGTACGGTATTAGCTGCACTGCTGTTTGTTATTATGATCTCAGACATAAGCTGTGATGTTGAAAACTCTGTAGTGAGAAGTTTCGCCGATGACATAAAAATAAGTAGAGAAATTACTTGTGATGAAGATAGGAACTTACTACAAAGAGATCTAAACAAAATATATGAATGGGCGGAGATAAATAGGATGGTATTTAACTCTGATAAATTCGAATCAATAAATTATGGAAACAGAGAAGGAATGGTATATGCATACAAGGGACCTAATAACAAGACAATCACAAACAAGGAAGCAATTAAAGACCTTGGTGTAATGTTAAATAGGAATATGTTATGGAACAACCAAATAGCAACACTGTTGGCTAAATGTAAAGCTAAAAGGGGAATATTATTCAGACACTTTAAAACAAGAGAAGCTGAACACATGATTATGCTTTACAAAACGTATGTACGTAGTACACTCCGGCACTGCAATGTGATATGGTACCCACACTACCAAAAGGATATTGCACAAATAGAGAGTGTACAATGGTCCTATACTGCTAAAATAGAAGAAGTTAAGGACCTTGACTACTGGGAAAGACTGCAATTTTTAAAACTATACAGCCTAGAAAGGAGAAGAGAACGCTACATGATAATACAAGCATGTAAGCAAATAGAAGGAATTACTGAAAACATCATGGAGACGAAAATATCAGAAAGAGCAAGCCGATGGTGATTAATAGTGCCAAAAATATACCAGGAAAACTAATGAAGGCGCACAGGACATTAATCCACTACGCACCAGCATCGATAATGCAGCGACTATTTATTGCTCTGCTAGCTCATCTAAGAAACATATCAGGAGTGAGCATAGATGTGTTTAAGAATAAGCTTGATAAATACCTAAGATGCATCCCAGACCATCCAAACTGGAAGATGCAAAATACACCGGAAGATGCATTAGCAACTCTCTGGTGGATATACGAGGTGCCTCACACTGAGGGACCTGGGGAACCCAAACATGAAATAAGGCAATAAGGCTCTCTTTCTCTCTCTCTCTCTCTCTCTCTCTCTCTCTCTCTCTCTCTCTCTCTCTCTGAAGCAAAGCTTAAATTCTGAAAGCAAATGAAAGAAACGACAGTTATATATCCATATCTCTCTGCGTCATATATGAACACTTACATAATTAGAAAACCAATCCAACCATACATAAATAAGTACAAACGCAAGAGTATACACACATGCATCCATTAGTTAAAAGAATGTATACGTGGATGCATCAATTGAAATCAAGTGCTTGCAATCCATTGGATTTGAAAAGGTGTTGTTTAGAAGGAGTTTGTTGACGTTTTCTTCTGTTGACTTGCAGCAAACTCTGATATCTCGAAGAAGAAGAAGAAGAAGAAGAAGAAGAAGAAGAAGAAGAAGAAGAGAGAGAGAGAGAGAGAGAGAGAGAGAGAGAGAGTTCGATAAAATTAAAGTCTCTCTCTCTCTCTCTCTCTCTCTCTCTCTCTCTCTCTCTCTCTCTCTCTCTCTCTCTCTCTCTTCTGATATTATGAGAAGAAGAAGAAGAAGAAGAGAGAGAGAGAGAGAGAGAGAGAGAGAGAGAGAGAGAGAGAGAGAGAGAGAGAGAGAGAGAGGGGGGGAAGATGAACGGACCTTTCCATTTGTTGTAACTGCCACCCGCCTAACCTCCATCTTTTGTCACCTGTAGCTCTTAGGAAACCTCTTTGGAAAACTCTTAGGATACACGATGGATATTGTGGTATAACATTTTTCCCAAGAGATCATCCGTCCTCCCAACCAAAAATAGCCCAGTCTATATGTCTGTTCTATTTGTATCAAATAAAATATCTGACCACATACCTTTATGTTGTTGACTTCTGCTGTGATAATTTCTTTATTCCTTTTAACATAAAGATAAAATTTCTCTCTTTTAATCACATCAATTTTACTTATGTTATCTTTAAAAACCTTGTTGCCATTGAATGTTTATATTTCCGGCTGTTGCTAATAGTTATTCTGTAGGTGTTCGGGAATGTTGTGTTGATTGTTGTTTATACTTTCATTTCTTTAATAGCTTTCCTCTTTCATTGTTTCACCCTTTTTATGATTATTGTAGTTTTTGTGCTCCATTATCTTCAATTGCTCAATTCTTCTGTAATTTGCAGATCTTTCTATTCAAACGAACGTAAAATCTTATAAATTTGGTGGTTCTAACAGCCCACAATACCAGAGATGTTATTCTCTCGTTAGGGTCATGGTGATCTATTGAAAACGTCCCTGTGTGACGGGCCGAGAGAAGGTTGTGAACTCAAAGGCAGTGTGAAAGCAACTGAGTTAATTTATTATAGAACACTCTCCTTCATATACAAAACCTCAAGGCAACAGGAAATTACATGTTCGAGGAAATGACAATGTTACATAGGAGAAACAGAGACATTTTTATTCTGGTTCTTTTTAGTGCGAGGGAAGAGCGAAGATACAAGCATATTATATACAAAATGAATTATGTTATCTCCTTATTATTCCTCCCCTGAGTGCTGGAAGGATCGAAGTATATTATAGTTTGTGACTGAGAGACGTCTCTCTTCAATGATTCCTTCATGACCAATGAAGGAATACCATAATTGACTGTTGGTGTCAAGGTTTGATTGATATTCCCTACATATCAAAGAAATCAAAAAGCATACAGTGAGTAAATTCGAGGAATTGTACTAGAACAAACAACCATATCTTGCTTTTTATATTATTATTCTAAATCGTTTTATATGTATTGATTTATTATCCTTTTTTAGTTCATTAAAATGTTTTTATCTGCTTCAGTAACAATCCTTTTGCTTTAGAAATAAAGAGAGGCTTCAGATAATGAATGTATTTTATCTGCACAAAGGAAGAGGTTGCAGCCCTCACCAACATACCTTCTTTGCCGCTTTCCCAAAATGAAAAGGATTTAGTCATCTTCAGTTGTTTTTGTTTATTTTCTATATCAATAAGATTATCTTAGAAAATTTATGTTAAACTTGTAAACACGTTACAGTTCATTTATTGCTATATCCCTTAGAGTCATGTCTACGTGGAGAACTGCACGCAGAAGACAGGTTGATAATAACCCCCTCCCCTCCGACCACCAACACGCACGAAGTATAAGACTAAGCTTATACGAAATAATTTCACTCTAAAGCAAAAAGCATCTCTCTCCCTCTCTCTCTCTCTCTCTCTCTCTCTCTCTCTCTCTCTCTCTGGAGTGCCATCTTGGACTTTGTCTGTCAACAAGTGAATTTTTGTGCTCTGAAAACTTCCTCGATTATTTAGGAGATACGAAGATCTACATCACCTACAATTAACTGAAAGCTGTGGTAGTGCTTAGTAATCAGTGCTATGACATTAGTGTGTTTACGAGTTTTTGAACTTGGACTTTATTTAGGATTGAAAATCTCGTTCACTCGGCCACACCACTACGTTCAAGTTTTTCCTAAACCGCACTTGCGCAGTGCAGTGTGTGTGACGTGGTTATCCCCGTCATGGCAACGACACTTTACCAGAGAAACGAAATGAGATACGGGCATTGTTAAAACACCAATAGATAATGACTATGGAATTCTCGGGACCTGGTACTCTCGCTGATGTTGAGGAGGACCTTGATCTAAGTGATGATAATGTTGAAGAGCATTTGCTTACACAGGAACATTGGCCACGACTTTTCTCTACTAAATCTCATAAGTTGATCCCTACTGGCGCAGCTCCTAGTCTTATGGACCATACCCCTACCTCCAACAAACGATGTATGGAGCATGATTCAGATAGCAGTAATGAGCCAACATCCCCTGCTGCTAAAACTACAAAGTGGGATGCTTCTTCCTCTCAAAATGAAGTTCTAAATAGTTCCCTGCCTCGACCTGCTATTCAGAGTATACCTACCTTGTCTACAAAAACTGTTCTACCGGCCTTTGCTCCACGTGCTGAATACATAAAGCTCCTATTTAGAGAGAATCCTGGGGTTAATGTGAAGCTTCGCTGACTATCGGAGGTTACCAAGAAGTTCAGCCTCGATCGGGAATTGGCTGAAGTTAAAATATCTGCGGTCACTTCTCGATTTGTATACATTTCGAGGCATCGCCTGCTTATCATAAATAGGGTCAAGGGTGGTGAGATTCTTTCACTTGTGTTAGATGTTCAGGATGCTGTAGACAGACCCCGTAAGTTCCCTACATATCTCATCACTCGATATCCTGTGGATGTAGACCCTTCATTAGCTAAGGAACTGACGGGAGTACACACTGTACGTCGTTTCCTACAGGATGGGAAGTGCATCAATTGTATTGTTATTACTTGGAGCCACCCAGATCCACCCCCGCCTTTTGTTAACTTCTCTTTCCTCCCTTGTTTACCGTCATGTGAACTACGCTGAATGTCAGATGAAAAGCCATGGTGCTTCAAATGCTGGGGTATCGGTCACATCTCACGATACTGTACTGCCCCTGAAAAGTGTGCATTTTGTGCTGCTGAGCATGACAGTCGGACCTGCCCTCATCGCCCCCCTGTACACTCACAGTGGTTGACACTGCCTCGGCATCAACATCACGCTCATTACCTCTACCTACACCAGACACCTCGCATTGCAAATGCCCGAGATGTAATGAGCCCGGAGTCAATGTGTGGCATGGCTGTACCAGACGATCACACACTGCATCAAACCAGCATATTGCACAACAGCTTCCAATGCCATCAATCAAACCCACCGTTGCTGCCTCCTCACAAGTGTCTATTTTATCTTGACATCATTCAAAATAATTAACAAGATTTCTTTTCTTTGTTAGTCAGTGATGGATGCAGAACTTGGTGGAATAGGAAACGGAATATACTTTTGAAACATCCTTTTAAATAGAAATATTTACAAATACTCTCTCTCTCTCACTCTCTCTCTCTCTCTCTCTCTCTCTCTCTCTCTCTCTCTGCTATCATCCTAATTTGAATGAAAAAACTGGTGGTTTTTAAAATTCTCGTACCTGATCTGGATATCAATCTCTCGAATTACCTCATCCCACGGATAGCAAAGTTTCTAAATGACGGCTAAATATTTAGTTAGATAGGCACACACACACACACACACACACACACGCCGATTCAACCCTTCCCACCACCACCCCTTTCCTAACTGCAACAAGGCAGTTTTAGTTTCCGAGTGTACCTCTCGGGGAGCCACTTCTCATTATGGTATGATTACTTCCTCTCTCTCTCTACCCGAGGAGCAAAGGAGAGCTGAGAGATGAGCGTAGTTGGGCAGGGAGAAAAAATAATCAATATGAGAGTTCATTGCTGCAATAAGATGAAACAACCAAAAATAATTGGCAGCATCAAGGATTTCTTACTTCCCTAAAATCGATTAGCAAAAAAAAAAAAAAAAAAAATTGAATAAAATAATAATAATAATAATAATAATAATAATAATAATAATAACAATAATAATAACAACAATAATAATAATAATAATAATAATAATAATAATAATAATAATAATAATAATAAGGGAAAAAAATAGTCAAGATATTATGAAGTTCCTTTTGGAATAATAATAAAAACCCTATTGATAAAAGATGTAAATATAGGTAACCTCCGAAGATGAAGAGGGTCAGTGGAGGGTTGCAATTGCATACTATGTGTAAATAAGATCCACAGAAGAAAACGGATATATATATATATATATATATATATGTATATATATATTTATATATAAATATATATATATATATATATATATTTATATGTATATATATATATATATATATAGGTAACATATACAGTATATATATATATATATATATATAGGTAACATATACAGTATATATATATATATATATATAGGTAACATATACAGTATATATATATATATATATATGTGTGTGTGTGTGTGTGTATATGTGTATGTGGTGCACTTATAGTGACCACTTTCCAATGCAAGAGTTGATTAAACACAAGAAAATAGTCGGAATTATTTCTCCGATACACATAAAAATACATCCAGATCTAATGGCTTCTGAAAATCATGCATGATTAGGTACTAAAAGCATTTTAGGTCTCTTGATGCAAAATCAACCTTTAAAGGAATTATGAAAATAAATGTTTTATAGGTCAAAGGTTTGAATAGTTAATTAGAGTGTGAATCATAAATTATGATAATGTTACAAATTTTAAGTGAATATTCAATGTTGATATATTACAACATAATTGTATTCAAACTTTATGTTTTGTGTAATACCTTTTCTTATGAAGAGTAAATTGGATAAAAGATGACAGACAAATTATATATTAATAAATGACTGTATTTATCAGAATATCTGTTTAGAAAGACAAGTCAGATATTGTCAGACAATAACTTTTATTTGAATGAATTTCGTATGTAGATGAGTAATACATTTATTCAAGAGTTTTATTCATTAATAAGATATAGAGAGACAAGTGATTTTAGATGTAATTATGAAGGAATAGAATAAATCACAGAGAGACGAGAGAGTAAACGAGGAGTAGGTCGGTGTTGTTGTTGGAATTTCGCTGAGTCTTGATGAATTATAGTCAAAACATTCCGCTTATTTTTCTAGAACCTTCGTATTGCTCATATGTGTGTGCGTGTGTGTGTGGATGGGTGCGTGCGCGCGTGCGCGTGCGTGCGTGTGTGTGTGTGTGTGTGTGTGTGTGTGTATTGTTTGGAGGCATTCATAATACGGTACTTGTTCATCATACAAATCGAGATTCGTACCCAAGCAGCAGTATTGTACAGTACACGTTGCAAGTCTATAAGTATGTGTCTACAGCATCTTTCTTTAGTCTTCCCTCAAATGTCGTGTTCATCACAAATCCCACTTGAATGTATGTCACATATATTGCACTAAATCATATTAGCACCAGGATATTTGAAATATACACTTTCATTTCCTAATAGAACATCGTAACAGAGCATGATATATCTCTCTCTCTCTCTCTCTCTCTCTCTCTCTCTCTCTCTCTCTCTATCTCTTTGAATAGTTAAATAGATGGCACATTAGATAGACAAAGAAATAAATTACTCAATAAGTTAACATTTGAAATGATTATGAAAATAATAAATAAAAAAAAACCTTCTAAGAAATCATTCTTTCGTTCGTTTCCGTCTAATCTGATCGTCTGTGTGTGTGTGCGCGCGCACTAGTGTGTGTAAATTTCTACCTCATGCAGGGATCGAACCTTAGTCTCTTCTAATGAAAGGCAAGGTCACCATAACCCATGCTAAGGGAGAGTCTAAAATGGATTATTTTGTTGTTAAATAGAAGAAGGAACAGAAGGATGGTGTTCAAATTTCAAGTGACCAAACCGGAGATCAAAATCAATGAAGAAAAAATTCTTTTAACCTTCAAAGGCTTCAGGTCAGACGAGGTCATAAGGCTGAGCGAGAATATTCACTGAATACATCTAAACAAAAAGGGGGAATTTTGTGTTTGATTGAAATATGAAAGTCATTCTATTGACACGAGTGTTAAATGCGATAGGGATGCCTGTTTCGGTTTTCATATACGATGAAAAAATTCTTTATGAATTTTATATATATATATATATATATATATACATATATATATATATATATATATATGTTTGTATATATATATATATATATATATGTTTGTATATATATATATATATATATATATATATTATGACGTGATATTCTGAGGTCTGGTGTTGTGGCTTGGAATTCTCTGTTATTATTTATCACCTTTTCCTCGTAAATCATTTTTGCTTGTTTTACTTGATATGCTTAGAAATATCTTTATTAATAACGTTTTTTACTACCAAAAATATTTTATTTTGACCTCCACGTCTCTACTCTTCCTTTGATATTAAAAAGATCACAAAAACCATTAACTTAGTAGGCATGATTTTTCTCAACCGAATTAAGTGGATCTTTACGAGGAAAATGGCCAGGGATGACATTCAAAACATATAAATCCAAATCATGAAAATTTCTCAGACCATTCAATGTCATAATATTTCAATGCCAGATTAAACGTATCTGAAATCAACTGAGCCGATGTCACCATCAGGGACATCACCAAAACCAATCTGAAGGGAATTTCCAAAAGAGGTTTGGACATCCAGATGTCGTTCTGTTTACACCGACGGCTTTAATCTCTGGTGACTAATCTTATTGAATTTTTTTTTTATTTGAGATCCCAGTTGATAAGTATTATGGAATTACTTTGAGTGCAAGGTTTAATGGAACAATAGAAATAAGGCAACGCCGGTCCAAGACAGTTCAAGGTACTATCAAATAAGGTTTTTCTCGGTTTAAAAGTATTTTGCGTCTTATTAAAATGCTTTTGACTTCTCCCAGGATATTAACTCTTAATTGCAAATACGTAGAAGCCTCAGATAGCAATAAAGGTAATTTTTGTAAGTGTATAGTTATGTCTGTCGAACACCTGTTTATTTTATTTCTTGGATGGAGAACCAACAAGTGGCAAATAAAGAAACATATATAATAAAAAGATAACAAATTAGGAAGGTGGCTGTAAAAACTAAAACTTTTTAAACTCATGAATGAAAATGTCTCCATAAAATTAGCCTGCATTGCAAAATTTCTGATCACTTCCTGATTTGCATTTATTGACAGAACAGAATAATTCCAAAAGGCAGACATTTGCTGTACTTTAAATTATTGTTATAAGGACACAATTTTCAAGGATGCTGGAATATCTAGGTAAGGATTGGCAAGTCTGCTCGGTTCCTGGATACATTGGCAGTTCTGTATATTTCATTACCAGTTGCAGCCTTGAGTTTACAACAATATTTTGTGTAACGTTTATTACAGAGGATTCTTCATTGTGTGATGTCAGGTAACAAAATCATTCGAGAAGTTTCTAGACGCATCACAACTCTTATGTCAATAAGAATGAAAATAAGGTATAAGATAAGCTACCTTAAGTTATAAGAATGTACTTTGATACACACAGGAAACAAAACTACTCTTCATTTCATTCATTCAATTATTATTATTATTATTATTATTATTATTATTATTATTATTATTATTATTATTATTATTATTATTATTATTATTATTATTATTATTGATGGAATCTCTATGAAGGTCAACCTGATGGTTAATCTTTTTGGTGTGTCAGGTGTTGTACAGCATTAGGTGACTACTCAGTTTTTCCTTGTCAGTGACCTAAAAGAAGCGACTGCAGATAAAGATAGTATTATCTCACAAGCTCATGCTATCAGAATAAATCTATTATTGACTATTAAAAAGTAAAAAATAAAATTCTAACCTTTTCCAGCAAAAAATCCTTGTTTGTTAGACCAGTATGAAACGAAAAATAACAAAGTTATTAAAATATTTTATTCTATTTTATTTTGTTCGTTTCATAGTTTATTTATTTCCTTTCCTCACTGGGCTATTTTTTTTGTTGGATCCCTTGGGCTTATAGTATCCTAATTTTCCAACTAGGGTTGTAGTTTAGGTAGTAATAATAGAAATAATAAAAATTTTGGGAAATAGAAAGAAAAATGCTTTCTGTCAGTTGTTGGATTTTCCTTTGAAATCATGAAACTTTCTTAGAGTTCTGTGCACATTTCCTCACTCACGATCATCGGTAAGGACCCTGCAATATTGAACAGGTCTTATTGGCGTGAGTGTACATGGACAAATGTGGGTGCCTGTGTACTTGCATAAGACTACTTTATGGATCTCGGTGCAAGTAGTCTTTTGGGTATATTTGTGGGTACGTAGGGCCCTACCTCTAACTATTTCCTTAGATATGTTCTATTGTTATCTATGTAACTAAATCTATAACAACAATTTTCTACCCGTGTGTATGTATTTTCACGTGGAAATTCTTGGGAGAGTTACACCTCAGCCTTCAAAGGAGATCATAACACATTTGATAATATTGAAACAAAGCAAAATTATGGAAACAATCTGATACACAGAGAACGAGCTTTCCTATTGTTGTAACCCTGCAACATTGAACGTAGTATTGCGAATAACAAGGAACATTCTTTCCCTTCACAAGAGAATAGCTGATGTTTAGGTTATAGTCAATACGTGGACTTTGGTAGAATGTATTTGATAATGTATTGACAGTAAAGGGTGGTACTAATATACAATATTCGTCGTTCACAGAACCAGGACCAGATTTTTTTTTTTTTTTTTTTCGTATTTGATAATGTATCGACAGTAAAGAGTGGTACTAATATACAATATTCGTCATTCACAAAACCAAGACCAGAATTTTTTTTTTTTAAATAAAACAGATGTTAACGACTTCAAGGTTTTACCGATAGTCCTCAAAATTTTCTAAACGGTTAAAATGTTTAGCCTAATGCAAACAGTTTGAAGAGACACCACAACGAAGGCTGCAAAGTTGGCCGTGGTCAAATCAGGTCACGCCCCTTCCTTGAATCTCCAATCGAAAGCATCTGCCTCTTTCCCAAAGAAAAAATAAACAGGAAAGACAGAAATTAGTCGTCGTTTAAGCTGTCTTTTGTTGGGCTTTGACATGTTGCTAAAATTTCTTTTAGTTAATTGATGGCGGTTTTCATTTGTTCCCACTGGTTGCATTCTGTTGGCACCTTTGGTCATTATAAAATGTTTCTTCTTGCGTCAGAACAAGGACACAAAACACACACGCACACTCAAAGAGAGAGAGAGAGAGAGAGAGAGAGAGAGAGAGAGAGAGAGAGCGAGAGATAGGGGGATTCCCTTCAACGTCAAAGTTTAACAGGAAATAAGCAACAACAAGGTGGCACTAAATATCGGCTTTGCTAAGGAAGTGGTGACACTTTCTCTTGATAAGGGAATAGTCTCGAGTTGTTTATATAGGTACTCTACTATAATCCAGTTTCCAACACCATCGGTTACCAACTTAGAGAAACAGCTATTCATTTCTGATCTGTAGGGGAGGAAGGTTGTTAGACAACAGTAATTTTTTTTATAATCACGAAAGTTATTGTTATATTCAAAGATTACTATTTGAAATTATGGTTTAACTGGTATGAAGTTTTCAATTATAGAGGAATTATGTCAGAAGTGATAAAGGTAATGGCTTTTCAAGACAGAGAGACTTTCTTTTTCCCCCGAGCCAATATTGGAATCACCCATTATATACGCCATGAATACCCCAACTACCAACAGAAAAGGATATAAGGTTATAGAAAGAGGAAATAAAAAGCCTTTATGATCTCGTGTTCCGAAAAATACAATAAACATTATATGATAAAATAAAGCTGCAGTTGCTAACAAGATTTAATTCATCATATTTTCTGTGATTAAAAGTCTTTTGAGGTTTCTCAGGTTGGTATTTCTAACTGGTGGATGGCCACTGAAGAAGTCAGGTTTTGTGACGACGTCACAAGCAAAGAACGTAGAAGACAAAATAAGAGACTGCAAACACATTTCATTTTAAGTATTTTTATTGCCTCAATGCATATGAGTAGTTGAAGTTGTTTTTTGCTCAAATGCTGAATGAATTAAATTATATTTTATTTCTTAAAACAGAAAATACCACTGGTCAGATTTTATTCAGTATATGGCAATTTCTACCAATTTGAACAGCGTCGTACAACGTTACTTCGTATCATTCAATCCTTTTTCTTTCTTTTCTCTCTTTGTCTTATTGTCTTTTATCTTCTATGTTTTCCTTGGAAAATTGACATGCAGAGTTCTCCCGTTATTCTAAGGAGACGTATTTACTTCATTTTTGAAAACTAAAGAAAGAAGCAAAAGTTGTAGAAAGAAAGAAAAAAATGAGGATAAACATCAGCGATGAACTCTTGAGAGATAGAGAAATAGAATCTCCAATCCATAGAGACCTTGATACTACTCAAACATTAATAAAAAAACAATTTAACAATAAAGCCGTTCAAACATAACGTTTTATTTTTCATAATCTGAATAAAAAGTAAATTCCCCCCTTAAGTCATTATTTCATTCAATTAAACATAATAAAAACAAATCAGTAAAAGATAAACGAAAATTGCCTTTCAAATCATCAATTAATTTTCTCTTTTGGGGAATTTTTTTCAATCTCTAATAGATTTCCATTTCGTTTATAAATCATTATGAATGTAATAATATATCCTTCGTTACAATCTCTAATTTTGTTCGATAACGATTTAATTATACTTTATTTTGTTATGAATAACCTCTAAACGATTTATTCGGAGGTTGATAATAAAACAGAGTAGCATAAACGTCGGTTTGGAAAGATTTTTGTCAGGGGATAAAAGAGAAAGGAAGAGATAAGGATTGTGAAGAAATGACTATGACATCGACAAAAGACAACTAGGCTCCAATCTCAGAGGTCTTTTAAAAAAAAATCTGAAACATAACGAACAGATTTCATGAAACTTTTTTTTTTTTTATTAAAGAAAGGTCCTACTTGTTGATATAGATAAAATACTTTGAGATTTGTTAATATATGAATTTTTGTTGCATAAATAAGATTCAAGTTACAGATTATAAGCCTTAGATTTTAAAATGCAACGTCAGCAATAAGTTCCACATCATGAACATGTTCTGAAATTATGATTTAAAGATAGATTTCAGGATGCCAGAATTAAGATTCTATCTTCATCTTTTTATAATTACTATAATGTCAAACGATCAAATGATATCTAACTTATGTATATCCAAATTGAATTGACGTTATGATATAGAGAATACAGTGAATATGATGCAAAACTATTATATTCTGACAACCTTATTCTTTTATCATTTAATTAATGCGATTATCAAAATCGAAAATTTTCTTGGATGAAAACAGCACAGAAATCTTTCTGTTCTGTCCCTTTATATCCTCCACTCCATTACTAATTCTCCACCTGTTTAATATTCTGTGAAATGTCCCAATCAATCTAGTTCAGTTGACCCATTAGAATTCAACCAGTTTGTATTGTCTTTGAAATTTCTGCTTTGGTACTTTCCTTCTCAATGTCAATAAAATAGTATTTAAAACTTGTAGATATTTTTTTATTGAAAAACATTTAGATAAATAGTAAAAATTTCAATTGAAAATACTCTCTATGAAAAATAAATGAAAATTATTTATGTAAATAAACTATGATGTATATTTGTTATAAAGTGTATTTCAAAATTAAAGATAAAAAAACTGGATGAGAGAAAAAGATTTTCCTGAAATGACACTTTCTTTATCACTCGATAACGGATGGGAAGTAATGTATTGTTGTGTCAATTTACTCTTTTATTTCCTTTCTTAATCATACCCACAGCAATGCTACCATAAGATTAGAAAGAAAATCAGTAATGTTAGGTGAAAATAAGTATTAGGAAAAATTGAAATTCATCCACAATAAAATTCAAAACATGGTAATAGAAGTATCGAATGAAAACCAAAAGAATTAACTCTTTTGGATGAATGAATGAACTAATAAGTAAAACGAAAATAATTAAACCGGAGATAAAAACTGAATAGATATTGTACTAATCAAGGCATAAAAAACAAATCTTCAAAAGATTTGCTAAAATCGAAAACCTTCGAAGGCTTCAGGTTAGACCTGCAGGTCATTTTTGGCTGAGCGAGAACATTTGCTGAGAATACTTGAAGAAAAAAGAAATTTCTCTCTGAGTGTCATCTGATAGTCTATCCATGCACACAAACTCTTGAATGCCACAGGGAAGACGCTTTCCGTTCTCACATTCAACGATACAATCCTTTTTCAATTTCTTATATACAAAAACAAAATAATCACCTTGGATGTGATATTCTGAGGTGGTGATTTTGCCTAAAATTCTGTTGAATTTTTTCACGTTTTCATTGTGAATATCTTTACATATGACGTTTGTAGTGACCATAATATTTTCTTTTCACACAATTCTCCCTACTCTTCCGTTCATAGTGGACAGACCACAAAAGCCAGTAATCAAATCTGTTGTTTGAGAATATTGAATCTACCTCATATGAAAGGAAAAAAGGCCTATTCAGACACAATGATATATTATCTAAAACAGCATCCTATTAAAAGCTCCTCATTGAAGATCTTAATAGCTATTTGCAATTAATATTATGAGTGTGAAATACGTTCCAGGAATGTGGATCTGATCTCTCCTTTTAACTGGTAACGCATCTTTTTGCTCATTTCTGTTGAGCTGCCAACTGGGTAATCACTTCCGGTCCTTTCTAAGCAGAGTCTATTCGCTTCTTGTTATCTTGTTATCTACGAAAATTCATATCTTAAAAAAGCTCTATCGTATTTATTTCTACAAGCCTAGTAGAGAGAGAGAGAGAGAGAGAGAGAGAGAGAGAGAGAGAGAGAGAGAGAGAGAGAGAGAGAGAGAGAGAGAGAGAGAGAGAAAGAGAGAAAATTAACATGTGAATGAATAAAAGAACTGACTATAGCCTGCACTCTTTCAAGAAGCAAGGATCATATCTATTCCATGAAGGTTTTAATTCAATTCTCCTATTCACAGCCAAGAATAGTGGTTTTGAAATCCCGTCCGAATTTTGTTATGAGACCTCAATTAATTGACTCTCACAAGATCCACACAGAAGTAGAAGTTGAGTTCAATTTACCTAATTTTAGATTAAAAAAAATATACAGATAATTCCTCAATAAAAAGAAAACCTATCATCTCCAATATCACACAATCCATAGCTTCTCTCTCTCTCTCTCTCTCTCTCTCTCTCTCTCTCTCTCTCTCTCTCTCTCTCTCTCTCCATCAGTCAGTCCAGAATGGTTCATTAGCAAATCCTCGCAAGGTGATGTCTTCTTATCCTTTCTCCTCATCCCTTTTTTGTCTCGCCTTAAAAATCCCTGCTTTCTTTCTTTCTTTCTTTGCACTGGGATTCTTCTTCTTCTTCTTCTTCTTCTCTCTCACCATCTGCTGTTTCTCATTCATCAACGTTATCGCATTTCTTTCTCTAAAAGGAAGATTAAATTTTTCCAGATCTCATAAAACTCTAGAGTGAATTATAGCAGACATCTCAACACCCTTAAGTTTCTGCCTCTCTTAATTCACGGGAAAATCATTCATGTTTTCTTTCACAATTCGTCATCCTTTTGTCCTCTTGACTAAAAACATAGGATTTATATAAGATTGACTAAATACCCATGCATTTGTGACGGCGCCGAGTAAGGCTGTGAACTCAAAGGCAGGTTGGAAACGACTGAGTTATATTATTGTAGAACATTCTCCTTATATACAAAACCTCAAGGCAACAGGACATAACAAGTTCACAAGACAGACAATATTACAGAGGAAAAACCAGACATGAATTTTCATGTTCGTTTTAGTGCGAGAGAAGAGTGAAGATACAAGCATAATATATACAAAAGGAATTATGTACAATTGTGTGAAACACGGTTGGTACACATTACTTTACTTAATCCATGTTTCTACCCTTATTAAACAATTATCTTTGCTATTTGTGTACATAATGTGTTTCATCAAGATGTAAGATGTTTTCCCTTTTATAACTAGCTATCAAAACCCCTACTCACACCATATTGACTCTCATCGATAGTGTCAGTAATGGTCACCCATCCAAGTATTGACCAGACGTATTGTGCTGATCCTTAGAGCAGTCTTGTGATATCCTTATAATGTCCTTTGGTGTCGATTATTCTGCTTAGAATTTGGTCAACACCGAATACTTTTTCGATAGACTTCCAAGTCAAAATGATCTGCATACCTTTTTAAATGTAGAGAGATTCGTGTTCTCGGCCATTCTAAACTCTAAAGGAAAAGTAGAAGTCAAGATGAAAATATAGAAGGAATTTAGTTATCTCTCTCTCTCTCTCTCTCTCTCTCTCTCTCTCTCTCTCTCTCTCTCTCTCTCTCTCTCTCTCTCTCTCTCCTCTCTCAACAAAGCTTGAAAATAAAATGTTGGGTAAAATATCCTAGAGAAAGAATAATTTGTAAAGAGTGAAAAAGTGGTCTACATATTTAAAATCAAAAGTAAATTTAATCATTATTTTCTTTTTGAATATGATACATTTCAACTATTTTGCTGGACACCAAAAGCTGTTGGAACCTATTTTTCTATCAATATCTGCGAGAACAATTGACAAAAGGCCTAAAATAAATATGCAAAGGGTTTTACTTTTCCTGGCGATGTCTAACATTGGTTTTGCCAAACGAAATATCAGAGCTCACCTGAAACCGACCGTGTTGAGGCCGTAGGTTTAATTGGATTCTGGTGCAAACTGCCACGGACTTGCAAAACGACCACTTTTGTATTTAATGCAATGAAAAGTCAGGATTTGATATAAAGGGAGAGTCTTTTTGCCAGTGATAGACCAAGATAAATATAACCTTACGTGGAAATGCTAAAATACTTCAAACCCTATTTTATTTTGTCAGAAACTTTAATAAGAAAGATTGTGTTGCTCTTTACTCTGCTTATTGTCAGACACATCAGCCAAAAGGGTTGCCTTTTCCTTTGGATAGTGAGTGAAAGAGTCATCTGGTATAAGTAAAGGAGAAATTGTCAAGTCTACACCAAAGAGTGCAGATGCAATCCCATATTATTATTATTATTATTACTTACTAAGCTACAACCCTAGTTGGAAAAGCAGAATGCTATAAGCCCAGGGGCTCCAACAGGGAAAATAGCTGAGTGCGGAAAGGAAAAAAGGAAAATAAAATATTCTAAGAAGAGTAACAACAATAAATATCTCCTATATAAACTATAAAAACTTTAACAAAACAAGAGGAAGAGAAATAAGATAGGAGAGTGTGCTCGAGTGTACCCTCAAGCAAGAGAACTCTAACCCAAGACAGTGAAAGGCCATGGTACAGAGGCTATGGCACTACCCAAGACTAGAGAACAGTGGTTTGATTTTGGAGTGTCCTTCTCCTA
The DNA here is from genome assembly GCF_036898095.1 of Palaemon carinicauda. NCBI lineage: Eukaryota > Metazoa > Arthropoda > Malacostraca > Decapoda > Palaemonidae > Palaemon > Palaemon carinicauda. The sequence goes on from NC_090749.1 coordinate 12,514,572, forward strand.
GAAGAGCTGCTTACCATAGCTAAAGAGTCTCTTCTACCCTTACCAAGAGGAAAGTGGCACTGAACAAATACAGTGCAGTAACCCCTTGGGTGATGAAGAATTGTTTGGTAATCTGTGTTGTCAGGTGTATGAGGATAGAGGAAAATATTATTATTATTATTATTACTATCCAAGCTACAACCCTAATTGGAAAAGCAAGATGCTATAAGCCCAGGGGCTCCAATAGGGAAAAATAGCCCAGTGAGGAAAGGAAATAAGGAAATAAAAAACTGAAGAAAACAAATTAACAATAAATCATTCTAAAAAAAGTAATGTCAAAAGAGATATATCATATATAAACTATTAACAACGTCAACAACAAAAATGTCATATATAAACTATAAAAAGACTCATGTCCGTCTGGTCAACAAAAAAGCATTTGCTCCAACTTTGAACTTTTGAAGTTCTACTGATTCAACAACCCGATTAGGAAGATCATTCCACAACTTGGTAACAGCTGGAATAAAACTTCTAGAGTACTGCGTAGTATTGAGTCTTATGATGGAGAAGGCCTGGCTATTAGAATTAACTGCCTGCCTAGTATTACGAACAGGATAGAATTGTCCAGGGAGATCTGAATGTAAAGGATGGTCACAGTTATGAAAAATCTTATGCAACATGCATAATGAACTAATTGATCGACGGTGCCAGAGATTAATATCTAGATCAGGAATAAGAAATTTAATAGACCGTAAGTTTCTGTCCAACAAATTAAGATGAGAATCAGCAGCTGAAGACCAGACCGGAGAACAATACTCAAAACAAGGTAGAATAAAAGAATTAAAACACTTCTTCAGAATAGATTGATCACCGAATATCTTAAAAGACTTTCTCAATAAGCCAATTTTTTGTGCAATTGAAGAAGACACAGACCTTATATGTTTCTCAAAAGTAAATTTGCTGTCAAGAATCACGCCTAAAATTTTGAAAGAGTCATACAAATTTAAAGAAACATTATCAATACTGAGATCCGGATGTTGAGGAGCCACCGTCCTTGACCTACTTACAATCATACTTTGAGTTTTGTTAGGATTCAACTTCATACCCCATAATTTGCACCATGCACTAATTTTAGCTAAATCTCTATTAAGGGATTCACCAACCCCAGATCTACATTCAGGGGATGGAATTGATGCAAAGAGAGTAGCATCATCTGCATATGCAACAAGCTTGTTTTCTAGGCCAAACCACATGTCATGTGTATATAGTATGAAAAGTAATGGGCCAAGAACATTACCCTGTGGAACACCGGATATCACATTCCTATACTCACTATGGTGCCCATCAACAACAACTCTTTGAGATCTACTACTTAAAAAATCAATAATAATGCTAAGAAACGACCCACCCACTTCCAACTGTTTCAGTTTGAAAACAAGGGCCTCATGATTAACACGGTCAAAGGCAGCACTAAAATCAAGGCCAATCATACGAACTTCCCGACCACAATCAAGGGATTTCTGTACTGCATTGGAGATTGTAAGAAGGGCATCACATGCTCCAAGGCCTTTCCGAAAACCAAATTGCAAACTAGGGAATAGATGATTACCTTCAGCAAACCTATTAAGACGTTTTACCAGAAGACGTTCAAAAACTTTAGATAATATGGGAGTTATGGAAATTGGGCGGTAATCAGTGGGACTTGAGCTACCACAAACACATTTACATAGAGGAGTAACATTACCAATTCTCCAACTAGTGCTAAAAGCTCCTCTTCTTGCTAACTTGCGCAAAATAACAGATAACTTTGGAGCTAAGAAATCTGCTGTCTTTATAAAAAACTAAGGAAAAATACCATTTGGGTCTACACCTCCATAAGCATCAAGGTCCATGAACAGAGCTTTATTCTCACGAGATCGAAAAGCTAAACTAGTTAGTTTAGCCTCAGGAAAACAGGAATGAGGAAGTTCAAGTTTTTCATTACTCTGTTTACTGTCAAAAACATCAGCCAAAAGGGTTGCCTTTTCCTTTGGACAGTGAGAGACTGAGCCATCTGGTTTAAGTAAAGGAGGAACTGTTGCATCTACACCAAAGAGTGCAGATTTAAGGGTAGACCACCATTTATGTTCCTGAGTTGTACCAGAAAGTGTTTCTTTTATGGTTAAATTGTACTCCTTTTCAGTTGAGGCATAAACTCTTTGAGCAAAAGCTCGAAGCTGAGTATAGTTGTTCCAGGTCAAATCTGATCTGTTACCCTTCCAAAGTTGATAGGCCTCCTGCTTCTCCAAAAAAGCACGTCTACAATCATCATTGAACCACGGTTTGTCCTTCACTCGGTACCTTAGCACACGAGAAGGGATACGCCTACCAATTATGTTGACTAGATTCTCATTCAAAGGGACAACAGGATCTACACTATTATATAATTGTGACCAATTCAAGCACAAAAGATCATGTAAAATCCCATTCCAGTCTGCTTGGGATTTCATATAAATTTTACAAGAATATGATATATCAGGGACAGGCTGCTCAGTCTTCACTAATGATGAAATCAAGGCATGATCAGATGTCCCGACTGGAGAACCAACCTTACCAGTTATAACGCCAGGGGAGTCAGTGTATACAAGGTCCAAGAAATTACCATACCTGTGAGTAGCTTTATTTATGATTTGCTCACAGCCTGATTCAGAGGCAAAGTCTAAAGCTCTTAAGCCATGGCGATCGGTAGGAGAGATAGAACTTAACCACTCCCTATGGTGAGCATTAAAATCACCAACAAAGACAAAAGAAGCCTTTCTATCATCTTCTTGTATCTTAGCCATAATGGTAAGAAGACAATCGAAGATAGAATCATCCATGTCTGGATTCCGGTAGATCGAACATAAATAAAAGTTGTTATGCCTGCCACAAACTTTTATTACCTGAATCTCATGACATCCACATTGATAGCAGGACTTATGAGAAGCAGGGTACTCGGTCCTAATATACACCGCCATTCCCCTGGCCCTAGGGATGGCATCACGTTTCAGCATTATTGGCTTCTTGAAACCAGTTATAAGGAGCTCAGATGAGTGCCTCATATTAGAAACAAAAGTTTCTGAGCACAAAAGAATATCATACTGTCTGGACGCAACTGTAAGGTCTTGGATATTTGCATGAAGACCACGAATATTGCAATACAGAAGACGACATTGACGAAATCTAGGACGTACTGGTCCCGGATTTCGCTCAATGTCTCCAGACAGCATAAGAATTGATAGAAATAAAAAAGAGACATCATACTTAAAAACTAGATTAACAAGAATTATAACAAAAACAATACGTACAGAATTATAAACAAAGTGATTGATGATACCCATAGACTATAGTAAAAAGTCGGAAAAACTGGTCAACATGGAGGAGCCGATACACCATGCAAGGCTAAATACCCTCCAGGATAGCCACTTCAACTGAAGGGAGGACAGTAAGGATGGTTTTGAGAAGAAAAAGAATCAGAAAAAGGAAAAGACAACCTCTTGATAAACCACCTGGCATCCATGGCCCTTCTATTAAGCCTGCCCAACACACCATTTGAAAAAAACAAGAGGAAAAAAAAATAAGATAGAATAGTGTGCCTGAGTGTACCCTCAAGTAAGAGAACTCCAACCCAAGACAGTGGAAGACCATGGTACAGAGGCTATGGCACTACCCAAGACTAGAGAACAGTGGTTTAATATTGTATTGTCCTTCTCCTAGAAGAGCTGCTTACCACAGCTAAAGAGTCTCTTCTACCCTTACCAAGAGGAAAGTACACTGAACAAATTGCAGTACAGTAATTAACCCCTTGGGTGAAGAAGCGGTAAGTATCTCATTGTTGTCAGGTGTATGAGGAAAGACGAGAATATGTAAAGATTAGGCCAAACTATTCTGTGTAAGTGTAGGCAAAGAAAAAATAAGCCGTGACCAGAGAGAGGGATCCAATGCATTACTGTCTGGCCAGTCAAAGGATCCAATACCTCTCTAGTGGTAGTATCTCAACGGGCGGCTGGTGCCCTGGCCAACCTACTACCTCATACGTAAGGGAGGAACTGTTGCATCTACACCAAAGAGTGCAGATTTAATGGTAGACCACCATTTATGTTCCTGAGTTGTACACTTAAATAACATTAAAATCCTTGACGTCTTTATAGTGAGTCGTTCAATAGAAGTTTTTATTATGAAACTTGTCCTCGTAAGTAACTCTGTTAATCCTGTTTATTGTTTCTTTAATGGACTTGATCGTTCATAGCCCGTGATGTAATGATGGAAGTTGGAAGGAGATTAATGCGATAGAGCATGGTTGCTTTGGGTTCTTATATCATTCAGATATTGATAACATGACATAAATTAAGATAATATGAGAACAAAACTTTTTCTCCGGACAGAGAAGAGAGAAACGGATATAGTAATGGTATGAAAAATTTTCAAGTTTAGCGGAATTAAATACAGAACTTTATGAAAGCTCTTATTTTGGAAAGATATGTTTCTTACAGATATTACACCACACACACACACACACACAGAGAGAGAGAGAGAGAGAGAGAGAGAGAGAGAGAGAGAGTTCGTATCTGTGCTATCAATATTAGAACAACGAACTCAGCTGCTAATCAGTTGTTATACAGTTTCTCTCTCTCTCTCTCTCTCTCTCTCTCTCTCTCTCTCTCTCTCTCTCTCTCCATTTTCATTCTCACAGACACACACTCAAGTAAACTAGATCTCAAAACTTGAAAGCAAAGAAAAGAATAAAAGAAAAGAAAAGGAAATTGAATCGAATCAGCATCAACTGAACCAACACCTGTCAACTCTGTCCGACCACAAAATCCTTTTCACCTCCTCCATCAATCCATCCATCTATCTAAACCAATTGAAAAATCTGGAGAGAAATCTTTCAGAATATCATCATTTTCACATTTTTCTTCTTCCAAATTTCCGTCTGTGTGTCATCCATCTCTAGGATAATAATTGTCCTTTGCATAATAAACTCTGAATTATGTATTTTCTCTTTTGTAAAGCTACAGGTTATTACTACAACTAATTATTATCTTGAAATATATTAGTAGTGAAGAGTAAACAAAGATTTTCAAGGAAAGTCTGAGATAACTGGAAAAGGAATGGGAATGGGATCCAACAGAGAGGAATTCTGGAAGGTAAAAGTTTTTTGCTTTTCTATAGGTAAAATAAAATTCCCATGGAAGGAAGAAACAAGTTTGATGGGAGGAAACTTATTTGTGAATGAATCGCTACTACAAAAAAAAAAAAGTGGATTTTTTCCCCTTTCTATAAAAAGGAACAATCCAAGGGTGACGGCGGTGAGGGAAAAAGACGTGTCTGGACTATCCCTGACTTTATTACGAATTCCCCCCCTTTCTCTCTCTCTCTCTCTCCTCTCTCTCTCTCTCTCTCTCTCTCTCTCTCTCTCTCTCTCTCTCTCTCTAAGGGCAGACTCCAAGGGTAAGCTGCTGAATTTGGAGTTCTGCTCCATCTCCAAGTAATGCCTTCTTGAAGCTAGGGAGGATGCAGAAATGAAGGCTTTTGATATTCATTTACCTTTATATTCAACATACCAAGATAGAGGAGATATTTTAGGATATAACTACATTACATGAGAGGCCATGTTCTCGAATAACACGAGAGGCAGTTCATGAGTAACTACAATGATAAAAAATTAACATTTCTTTCACTGGTCTTGCATGAAAAGTACATACAGTGAGAGAGAGAGAGAGAGAGAGAGAGAGAGAGAGTTTCTCTCCCTAAATAATACTTCACATGTTTCTATTCAGTGGAAACAAGTTTGTAATTTCCAATGCTTTTTAAATCGTTAATTTTGGATACAAGTGAAATTAAATTTTCTCAAAATCCCTTGGTGGAGATCTTGAACTTTATTTCCATTGCATGTAACCTATGATGATAGTTACGACAAAATGGGAATTATTCCCATTTGGAATCTCTCTCTCTCTCTCTCTCTCTCTCTCTCTCTCTGCTTCAGATGTCAGTCACATACAATATGTATATGAGTGTAGACTGACATGGCTATCAGTGGTATTTGAATGCAAAGTATACACATATTATATGCACACATATTCATGCATATGCTCTATATACATATGTATATATAAATATCTGTTTGTATAACTATATACACAAAATTTACACACATAGAAACACACACACACGCACACACACACACACACATATATATATATATATATATGATAAATTTTTCCGCATTTAAACATGTTTCTTTCATATTTCAAATAAGCCATATATATTAATACATTAAAGTCTGGATTCTCTTAACGACCTCGGGATCAGAGCCCCAGGCGGAACCGCCCAAAGACTATAATATCTGACCGGCGGGGATTTGAACCATCGCCCAGGATATCTGTATGCCAGTGACCATACCACTCAGCCACGAAGAAAGATAAAAGTCAATTACAATTCTTGTGTACATATACCTGTCAAATTAAGGTTTTCTGTACTTAGAATTGAAATCAACCCATCTTCACCATCGTAGCTAATTGGTAGGTTTGGGACTTGGCATACAGATATCCTGGGCGATGGTTCAAATCCCCGCCGGTCCGATATCATAGTCTTTGGGCGGTTCCGCCTGGGGCTCTGATCCTGAGGTCGTTAAGAGAATCCAGACTTTAATGTATTAATATATATGGCTTATTTGAAATATATATATATATATATATATATATATATATAAATTGTTAGGTTGTTTGACTTTGAAACAACCTAGTTTCATTTATTTTCAACTGCCCTCTTTTCTTTGTTGAGGCGGAAGACTTGTTTACTTTGGTGACGTTGTGAGTATCAAGAGTCAGTCAGGTTTGGGAAGCAAGATTGACAGGTTCTCGTGATGCAATCGAGAACGAGCAGCAACAACAGTTTTGGAGTATCACCTAGTTGATAGTGATGGTCCTGATATAGCAAGTGTGGGTCATTTGCCGTCAACCCAGCTCCCTAGGTCGAGATGGTGACTAAACCATGGTTACCAGTTTTGAAGAGATATTCTTTGGTAGCAGCGAAACGACTGTCGCATCGGCACTGTCATGGTCGTTCCCTTAGTGTTCGATGGTCGTACTCGAGGATCATGGATTGTGTTTGTGGACGTTTGATATGTTGGAAGAGCAGTGTATGGCTCTTCAGTAATTATGGTTTTGTATCGGTGTTGAACAAGTATTAGCTCTTGTTATTTAGTGTGGAATAAGTGTATGGGCTCGTCTTTATTAATAATGAGAAAAATCTCTTATCAATTTGTCATTGCTACTGCTTACTGTTTTTTGTTGATGACCATTGTTAATTGTTTATCATTTACTTTAAATTCAAGTAAACTGTATTTGTAATTTTAAATGTTGTCTGAATTTATGGTAATGATCATTTAGGTCATTGTGCTTCCCATTACCTGTACTCATAGTAAATTATTGTATATAATTTATTTTGGTATAATAAACTAGGTAAAGTTACTTGAAGTATTTTCTGTTTTACCCACCCCTTTGGTTGTTGCAGTGCATCGGTTCAGTCCAGTCCCAATTCTTTTAGTATTTTAAAAGAACCTGATGAACCATTAAGACGGTTCCTAACACACACACACACACACACACACACACACACACACACACACACACACACACATATATATATATATATATATATATATATATATATATATATATATATATATATATATATATATATTCATGTGTTTGTATGGTAGGACATGATTTTTCAAATTCCTTTATCTATTCAGAAAATATAGTGGAACAGTCCTTACTAGGGACCTACTTCTACCAAGGGGATTTGATACCCTCACTCATAACCAATAAGAGGAATTCATGAAGAAATGAGATAAAAGCTAACGTTCATGATATTAAAATCTCATTATCCCTTTACTTCAAACACTCAAATTAATCTTCCAGTTTAGAGTGAAAGAATAGAAGACTTTTAATATGGAGTGAATTAATCTGCACACTGAAATGTGAATATTATTTTGGCTTTGGTTCTTTAATATGGGATCGGTTGAACATTTAACTTTTATTGTTGAATTAAGAGGAAATTAAGGTGGCTCCTCCAAAAAATATTCGTTGTAATTTCTACAAATTTCTCTTACAATTCCCGTCATTCATTATTCACTAAATTACTTTATAAATACTAATTATCACCAGTATGTCTAATGAAGATGGAGCAATATTAATTTTTCTTTCCTTTTCCTAAATCAAGTCAGACTCATGAGAACAAAGAGGGCATTTGCTATCATTGTATCTTATTTTTTTTCATGACTAGAATAGAAAAATGATTGAAAGATAAGTATGCAAGGAAATGCTTTTGGTTATATTTTTTACTTGGGCAGACTTTCTCTTCAAGAATGCAAAACGTTTGCTTATTAAAGCAAGATTAAAAACGGGGAATTGAAATTTTGAAAATGGCTGGCCTGTTTGATTTGTTTTGTTTTTAGTATATTGCTTTTATTTATGGCTTCAACTCAGCAGACACAACGATGAGTTATCTAGGGGAAAACTTCTCACCTCATGTCGTCTGCAAAGGTCATGAGTACTGACTGACCTTGTCCCAACGTCTCTTAATTTGCGGCATTGAAAAGTATTTTTTTAGTTTCCTTAAGAAGGAATTGTGTGGTGGGACTATTTCTAGTTATAATTTTCAGTCATTTAATGTATATATTAAGGTTTTTGAAATTGGAGGATATTCTTAATTGGTTGAAATTTTACGATTGAGGAGGATAAATCATATTCCAGATTTGATGGCTTGAGGTTTATCGTTGATTCAATTGAAGGGAAAAAATTTGCTTAACTTCTTTGCCTTCTGACATTTTCGTTCAGTTTACTGTAAGATAAAACGGTTTTGTGTTTCCTCAACCTACCGAAGGAACGAAGAGACTTTGAATACTGACACAGGCGGAATAAAAACAAATCTTGGCTCCCTCTCACAATCCTGCTTGTGGGGATAACAGGGAACGAGAAAACGTTTTTTTTTTAGAGAGAGAGAGAGAGAGAGAGAGAGAGAGAGAGAGAGAGAGAGAGAGAGAGAGAGGTGGTGGTTTGTTAAGTGTGACAGTGAGTCATCGAAGCAGTCAAATGGTTGAATTACTTTGAATTCAAAATCCAAAATTACGTTTTCCTTGGCCTTTGATGAAGCCTTATTTCAAGTGGACATTCACGATAACTGGATAAGGTGATTTATTCACTCGGAGTTATTATCCACGTGAATATGAACCGGTTAAATTCATTGGAAATGTGACAGGAAGAGTAGAAATGAGCACACAAACATATTAACACACACATATGGGTGCTCTCTCTCTCTCTCTCTCTCTCTCTCTCTCTCTCTCTCTCTCTCTCTCTCTCTCTCTCTCTTACCTGCGTTGACCCCCAAAGAAACGGGTCTTTGCCTCCATCGACATATTCTATCATTCGCAGCACTGTAGTGATTTCAACGTCTGCTGTCACCTTCAACTCTCAATTCACTCTCGAATGTTCGGCCCAATATTGCAGTTGATAACGGGAAGACGGAGAAGTTAATTAAGTATCAAGAAATAATTTGCTTATCAACATTGAGTTGTACTCTAGATGGTTTAAAGGATACCTTAAAAATAGTAATTGATGAAACTCTCTCTACCAGTACTACGGTAATGAATTCTCTTCAGAAGACTATGAGAGGAAAGCCAAGGTAAGGCAGAAGCTTAATCCTATTCGTCTTTCATTTAGACTGAAACGAATGAATGACATTTTATAGCCTTTTTCTTCAAGAAGTAATCAATTTTTAAGCGGATACTTACGGCCTACTCTCGAGAGGCAATCAATTCTATTCGCATGTTTTAATTTTCCTCTCAGGTCAAAGATTATTATGACTAGTTATGTTAAAATTTCGTCAAACATTATACTTCGAGTTCGATGGAAAAACCGAAATCACGAACATGAAAAACCCCTTGTAGTGAACCCCTGGGAGCGTCCACAGTCCTCATTCTTGTCTTTCCCGGGAAGAAGAAGAAGAAGAAGAAGAAGAAGAAGAAGAAGAAGAAGAAGAAGAAGAAGAAGAAGAAGAAGACTCCGATGGATAGATTCTCAATCCAAACTCTTTTTCTTGTTTCACTTAATTCGGGTCTTTTGTGGATATTTGGAGCAACAGGTAAGATGTCCTCTTAATTCCTTCATCAGTGCATTGAAAAGTAACGATATATCTGCATATGGACTCAATTATTTATCAATCTCAAAAAAAAAAAAATCTAATGATAATAATGATAATGTCTGTTAGACATCGAAAGTTTTCTTTTCAATTTATACAACTGTTAGATCAGTTATAAAGAGACAGATTAAGAAGACCTATCATCGCCATTACTTCAGGGCGAAGATTTATGAACACTGTTGGATGAAAGAAGGGGAACTTTGACCAATAAAATGCCAGTGAAGGGAGAGAGGAAGGAAGGATATAAGGAAATGGCCAAAAGTCGAAAGTGGGCCAATGAATGGAAAGGAAAACATAGTAGTTCATGGAGAGTTAGAGACCTAAATACCAACGTTGTGGGGAAAGAAACAATCTCACTTCTCTCAATCAGATCATAATTTAAATGTTCTTAACATTGTGTCACACGAAGTCTGAATGTGTAGTTTTATTTTGCATTCATTTCCTTTTCCCTTTTCTCTTTCCAGTTCTTTCCTTGTTTTCCTTTTTTAACAACTTTAAGTGGTTCTTTCTTTCAGTTTATCGATTAATAATTGATTAAATCATATCAAAATATTCTTAAAAGATCTCTTGATAAATGTCCTTAAGATTCACTAATTACTGCATCCTTTTTATTTTATAGGAACATTGGAGGACCTCCAGATGAAGACCTTTCCTAAACAAAACTTTCTTCTTCGCCAAAAAAATAATTCCTCAACTTCGGTTTTGGTCTTCATAAGTTTTTCGGTAAAACTAATAAATTTCTTTGATCATTAATTAACAGAGAATATTTCACTAAATTAGAAAACTCCAAAGTTTCACCGATCAAACTTAGGATTAAGATTATTAATGCGTTACTTTAATCAATCCTCTCCAGAGTATTAATTAAGGTAACTCATTCATGATCCCACTCAAACACATTCAATAGAAAACTTATAACTCATCTCTCTCTCTCTCCCCCTCTCTCTCTCTCTCTCTCTCTCTCTCTCTCTCTCTCTCTCTCTCTCTCTCTCTCTCATTTAGGTTCATAAATCCTCAATCTTTTTTATATATAGATTTTTCCAAATTTGCTTTCCTTCCAACTCCTTCTAATAATGATCTATTCAAATGGAGGACCAATAATAGTTCAAAAGACAATAGTTTGACATCAGCAGAGTAAGGATGAGAGATATATCTAAATTGAATGGATAAGTTTTCCATACTTTCATAAGAAATCTGTATCACATTGAAGAAAATCTTGGAACTTTTGATTAGAAAGTAAAAAAAAAAAGAAAACCCTTTTGAAATCCAATAAGGAATGAGTTAGTTATGTCCACTACAATAAGTCTGACCTGAAGGTTTTCTCGGATCCCATCATTAAATGTTGTTGACACAAGACTATGAATGTTGGGATTTACTTAATGTGGAAAAAATTGACATGGGATTGAAAAGCAATGAGAGAGAGAGAGAGAGAGAGAGAGAGAGAGAGAGAGAGAGATTTCCATGATCATTTTTTTATGTCACCAAAGAAAGCCCAATGCTTCATTCTCAGGAAACTCAGACTGTACCGAGTTTCTGTATTGAATCTCGTACCTGGTCGTCACCTGGCTATGGTGCATCCAAAGCAAGGCGGAGAAGTGTTAAAGCTTTACAACTTCCTCCCCCAAAACCGACTGAAAAGCGAAAATTTAACCTCTCAGGACATTCGATGGGATTGGTTGATTGATCATCAGTTTTCTGGCATCCTGACATATAGCGACATTTCTGGTAATGTTTTTCCACAATAATTTTCACATTCAACTCTTGTATTTATCAATCAGTTCACTAGTATAAATCATAATATATCTCTATAACTAATAAGAATTTGCTCTATATCTCAAATAGCTAACAGATATACATAAATATAATGAAAGTAGTCCCAAAGGAACATTACTCCTTGAAATATGTTATTCTCTGGATCCGCAAAAGCAATAAGGACATTTGTATCATAACGGAATCCTTGGGAACCATGAATATCTTGAAAGGTCTTTAGCAAGACTTTATGTCGTTATGGGGATCCAGGTACACATTTTGCATTCCCTGGATAATGTTATTGAAGCTCAATTGCTTAATATTTCATATCTTATTTCGTTCAGACTTTGATTACTGAAGGATCAAAAACATCTTCAACATTTGTGTTTTTATTTGTTTTTTCCTGAGGGATTATTATTATTATTATTATTATTATTATTATTATTATTATTATTATTATTATTATTATTATTATCCATTCGATATAACTTCATGATTAGCACAAGAATAGTCAAACTCGAAAATATTTACTTTAAATAAGAAAATGGTTTCAAAAGTATTTTCTGTTTCCTATTCGCACAAGTTCTATTTTGAGAATGATAATGAAGCAAACTTGAGATAAATGTATGTTTCTCTTCGCACGTTTTTCTCTTTTTCTCTTGACTTGGTCCACTGCCGTTATTGTTGCTCGCCTGGACTGAGGTGATGCAGCCATTACTCTCGTTTGTGTGTTCTCCTCTTTCAGATTCTTTTACTTTTTCATTCTTTCCTTTCGTCTCTTTTCGTTCCTCTGGATAATGGGCTCCCTGTGGAGAGGAACAAAAGGAAAGATCCAGATCTAATGACACAATATTTCATCAAGGGAGAGAGAGAGAGAGAGAGAGAGAGAGAGAGAGAGAGAGAGAGAGAGAGTAATTGTATTCTCTTCTGTTGTTGGAGGAAGGGTCTTGGGAAATACGTGCTTGATTTATGTACTCTCAGAAATGAGGTTTCTTCTTCTTCTTCAGGTGTTTATCTAATGATGTTAAACAACATGAAGCCTCATAAAATGATATTGTTTTTGTAGTTCATAATGTTTCCAGATGTAATTAAGTTTATCTGTTATTTGCGTTGTTTCGTATGATTTACTTAATAAGATGCGTAGGCTGGAGACCTGTAATGATAAAAATAAATCTTTTAGAGATAAATAAAGAGCTTTTTTATGAATTCTAAGAGAGAGAGAGAGAGAGAGAGAGAGAGAGAGAGAGAGAGAGAGAGAGAGAGAGATGCTGCATTTAGTTTTTAGGCGTCTCATAACTAAGTCATTTATCATTCGTCTAGTATAATATAATTTTCGACCTTAATAATAATAATAATAATAATAATAATAATAATAATAATAATAATAATAATAATAATAAGGAAATAGACGGTAGTTTTCTTTTTTTCCTGTTGGTGCCTTTGTGCGTATATCATCCTGCTTTTCCAAGCAGGGCCGTAGCTTGGCTAGTAATAATAGTAATAATAACAATTTTGGGAAATAGAAAGAAAGAAATGCTTTCTGTCAGTTATTGGATCTTCCTTCGAAATCTGGAAACTTCCTTAGAGATTTGTGGACACTTTTTCACTTCCGGTCGTAGGTGAGGACCCTCCAATATTGAACAGAAGGGCTCAGTGGCGTATGATGTGTAAATGGATAATAGTTGGTGCCTGTGTACTTGCATAAGCCTACTTTATAGATTTCGGTGCAAGTAGGCTTCTGTGTATATTTGCGTTTACGTAGGGTTCTACTTCTAACTATTTCCTTAGATATGTTCTATTGTTATCTACGTAAGTAAGTCTATAATAAGAGTTTTGTACTCGCGCGTGTGTGTGTGTGTGTATTTGCAGTTGTGTGTTCACTTGGAAATTCTTGGGAGAATTTCAGCTCAGCCTTCAAAGGAGATCATAACACATTTGATAATATTGAAACAAAGCAAATTCTGGAAACAGTCTGATACACAGAGAACGAGCTTTTCTATTGTTGTGACCCTGCAACAAAGCTTGTAGCATTGCGAATAACAAGGAACATTCTTTCCCTTCACAAGAGAATAGCTGATGTTTAGGTGATAGTTAATACGTGGACTTTGTGTGAATGTATCTGATAATGTATTGACAGTAAAGAGTGGGACTAGTCTACAATATTCGTCGTTCACAGAACCAAGACCAAACAAATTTTACACTTTTTTTTTTTTTTAAATAAAACAGGAGACATTAACGACTTCAAGGTTTTACCAATAATCATCATAATTATCTAAACGGTTAAAAGGTTTAGTCTAATGCGAACAGTTTGAAGAGACACCTCAACGAAGGCTGCAAAGTTGGGCGTGGTCAAACTAGGTCACGCCCCTTCCTTGAATCTCCAATCGAAAGCGTCTGCCTCTTTCCCAAAGAAAAAGAAACAGAAGAGATAGAGAAATTAATCGACTTCGTATTCAGCTCTCCTTTGTTGGGCTTCGACAAGTTGCGACAAATTTCTTTTAGTTTGTTGAGGGCAGTTTTCATTTGCTTCCCCTGGTTGCATTCTGTTGGCACCTTTGGTCATTATAAATGTTTCTTCTTGCTTCAGAACAAGGGCACAAAACACACACACATTCAAAGTGAGAGAGAGAGAGAGAGAGAGAGAGAGAGAGAGAGAGAGAGAGAGAGAGAGAGAGAGAGAGATTCAAATATCGATGAAAATCCCATCTCGAAGTGTAACAGGAAAAAGCAAAGACAAGGTGGCACTGAAAATCGGAGTTGACCATGAAGTGGTGCCATTTTCTCTCGATAGGGGAATAGTCTCAGGTTGTTTATATAGGTACTCCACTATAATCCCGTTCCCAACACCATCTGTTGTCAACTAAGAGAAAAAGCTTTTCCTTTATGATCTGTAGGGTAGGAAGGTTATTAGAAAATAGTAATGTTTGTCGTAATCCCGAAAGTTATTGTTGTATGTAAAGTTTACTATTTGCAATTATGTTTTATTTGGTATAACATTTTCATTTATAGATAAGTTATGTCAGAAGTGATAAATATAATGACTTTTAAAGACAGGGACTTTCCTTTCCCCTTCGAGCCAATAATGAAATCACCCATTATAGCCGACATGAATACCAAGACTACCAATGCAAAAGGATAGAGTATAAGGTAATACAAAGAAGAAATGAACAGCCTTTATTATGATCTTGTATCCTGACAGATAAAATATATATTGAATTACAATATAAAGATATTGTTGCTAACAAGACTTAATTCATCATGTTTTCTGTGATTATGAGTCGTTTTAGGTTTCATGAGTTTCATAGGTTGGTACTCCTGACTGGTGTATGGCTACTGAAGAAGTCAGGTGGTGGAATGACGTCACAGGCAAAGAACGCAGAAAACGATATGGAAACTTTAAAGACATTCTCTTTTAAGTGTTTTATAGCCTCAATGCACATGAGTAGTTGAGGTTGTTCTCTTGCTCAAATGCAATGAATAAAATTATATTTCATTCTTTAAAAAAGAAAATAACACTGGTCAGGTGGTGTTCAGCAGGGTTAAAGGAATACTGACAATTTCAACACATATGAACAGCGTCGTACAACGATACTACGTGTCATGCAATCCCTTTTTCTTTTCTCTCTTTGTCATTGTCTTTCATCCACTATGTGTCCCTTGGAAAGCTGACATGCAAAGTTTTCCAGTTACTCTAAGGAGACGCATTTGCTCTCTTTTGGAAAAGTAAAGGAAGCAAGAAAGGTAGGAAAAGGGGGGAAATGAGGATAAGCATCAGCGATGAACTCTTGAGAGATAGAGAAAAAGAATAAGCAATCTATAAAGAGGGATCTTGATTAATACCATTCTAACAATAATAATAAACACTTTTACAATAAAGCCATTTAAACTTCACGTTTCATCATGCATAATCTGAATAAAATGTGAATTCCCCCTTAAGTCATTACCTCGTTCCATTAAACAAAGAAATATGAATCAGAACAAGATGAACGAAAATTACCTTTAAAATCATCAATTTATTTTCTCTTTCGGGGAATTTTTTTCAATCTCTGATAGATCTTAATTTCGTTTATAAATTAATTATAAATGTATCAATATATCCTTCGTTACACTCTCTAATTTTGTTCGATAACGATTTACTTATACTTTATTTTGTTATGATGAACATCTAAGCAGTCTAAGGCCTCATTCAGAGGTCGATAATAAAGTAAGAAAGTATCATTAACTTTGGTTTAGAAAGATTTTTGTCAGGGGATAATAGGGAAAGGAAGAGATAAGGATTGTGAAGAAATGACAACAAACATAAACAAAAGATAACTAGGAAAAAAATCTGAAACAAAAAAACTGATTTCAGGAAACTTTTTTTTTTTTTATTAAAGAAATGTCTTACTTGTTGATATAGATAAAATACCTTGAGATTTGATAAAATATGAATTTCTCTTGCATAAATAATATTCAAGTTACAGATTAAAACACAACGTCAGCAATAAGTCCCATCTCATGAACATGTTCTGAGATTATGATACAAAGATAGATTTCAGGATGCCAGAGTTCAAATTCGATCTCCCTCTTTTTATAATTACTATAATGTATGACGTTCAAATGATATCTGACCTATGTATATCCAAATTGAATTGACGTTATGATATAGAAAATACAGCGAATATGATACAAAACTAATATATTCTGACAACCTTATTCTTTTATCATTTAATTAATGTGAATATCAAAATCGTGAAAAAATATTTATACTAAAATTTTCTTGGATAAAAACAGCACAAAAATCTTTCTGTTCTGTCCCTCTATACCCTCCACTCTATTACTAATTCTCCACCTGTCTAATATTCTGTGAAATGTCCCACCTGCCAACCAAAATCTTTTAACTACTCTGGTTTAAAACCTTTTATTCGTCAATGCATAAAGATGGGCTGTGTCCTACAATCCTTCCTTTCTATAAGCAAGGATTTGTTGGGAGTGTCACATTAGATCTGAGCTGTGTCAGATCGCTAGTTCAGTTGACCCATTAGAATTGAAACCGTTTGCGTTGTCTTTGAAATGTCTGTTTTGGTACTTCCTTCTCAATGAAAGTGGGGGAAAGCAAAGGTTTTTACTAAGCGACACTTTCTTTATCTAGATGTTAATACGTTATAACGAATGGGAAGTTTCTATATAATTATTTAATGTGCAATGTGTCTAAATTTATTCTTTTACTGTCTGTCCTACTGATTTTCACAGCAATGTTGACATAAGAGTAGAAAACAAATATGTGTTGTTAGCTGAAAATAGGTATTAGGAGAAATAGAAATTTGTTAACTGTAAGATTCAAGACAAAGTACTGAATAAAAACCAAATGAATTGATTATTTTGAATGAATGAAAGAACTAATAAGTAAAAAGATAAATAAGTAAACCAGAGAAAAACAACGAATAGACATGGCACTAATCAATGCAGAAAAAATGTCTTCACAAGATTCACCAAAATCGAAAACCTTCGAAGGCTTCAGGTCAGACCTGCAGGTCATTTGGATGAGAGAGAACATTCGCTAAAAATATTTGCTGAAAAAAAATAATTTTTTATTTGGTTTTATATCTGAGTCAATTCATTCACACGAACTGTTACATGTCACAGAGAAGGAGCTTAAAGTTTTCATATTGAACGATATAATACTTTTTCAATTTCTTATTTACAAAAACGCAATGAACAGTTTGAATGTGATATCATGGGCTGGAGTTTTTGCCTAAAATTCTCTGTTGACATTTTTCACGTTTTCATTGTAAATATCTTTACATATGACGTGTGTGGTGACCAAAATATTTTCGTTTCACACAATTCTCCCTACTCTTCCGTTCATATTGGACAGACCACAAAAGCCATTAACTTTGTAAGCAAGATCTCACATAACAGAAGAAAGCAGATATTTAAAAATGAAATGGCCAAGAACATTAAAACCATATAAATCAAAATTATCAAAAGATCTCAAACTATTCATTGTTATAATCTATTTCAATACTAGTTTCAAAGCATTTGAAGTCATCTGAGCTGATGTCACCACCAGAGACATGGCCAAAAACTACCACAATCCATATTGAGTGAAGACATCATCCATATAGGAATAGACTGCTTTCTATATATGTGAAAGTCAAGTTCCGGTCCACCATTGGCTGTTTGTTGGGCGTCACATCCCAAAAGATTTCTTCCTCAGATGAGTCTGAGGTTTTTTGGCTAATTTTCTCTGCCTAACATGATGAGTGTGTTGTTGTAGTTGGGAATTAACTATATTATGAATTATTCATATTATGCTATTTACATTGTAATGCCTAAATTAAATTAAGAAGGAAATAATATCGACTGAGAATGAAATATTATTTAAGGTTTAAAGGCTTGAATATCGCTCATTAATGACAGAGACAAGGAATAGTGATATTGTCCTAGCATGCAGGACAATGCCCTAGAGAGTGATTGCTCCCCAACAACCCCTTCCTTAGCTCACAAGAAGGTAGGAAACTACAAGAAATTTTCGATTATGAGTGAGTCTCGAATCACAGTCCGGCGATCGCTTGGAAGCGACGCTTCCATTTGGTAGTATTTCAAAATGCAGTCTATTTACTACAATCTCATAAAAGTGTGAACATCATAAACCCGGATTTGCATAAAATCTCGATTCACGGAGATTCAAATTATTGTCAAATGAGTAATATTCCCAAGTGAACAATATTCTATTGAACCATTAAATCTTTGAGGATAAATGACCCACTTTTTGAGACTTGTGAATCTGTTTCAGCCAAGTGATTATTATCATATCGGGCACATTGACACATTACCTTACATACAGCATTCGGTTATATATACTCTCAGCATTCCAATAAATTTCATGTGTATCATGTGATGAGGATTTGGAAACGTCTTTACTCTATTATTTAGAAAATATTTCATTTCATGAACCTTAAAATTCCGGGAATTTCACCAAAAAGATGTAATTCACTTATACCAATCTATTTTAAATAATCAAATGTGACTAGTGAAGGCAATAGAATTGGAGAAACGATTTTTCTATACCATTAATAGGCCAATCGATGATAGTCATTCTTTCATTGTTCTTATTCAAAGTGATCTCTACTTCATCAATCCTTTCCATAATTATATGTTGCAATATATAATATATTTTCATAGAAACCTCCCACTGGACTTTGTCGAAGGATATATTGCTTTCATAATCCACCTTTTTTCCTTCGACCAATTTGAAGGAGATAAGACCAGTATTACCAAGAGGAATTAATTTTCTTTTATTTCTTCATTTTTCTCAATCAAAAGATTCCCCTTAAGCCATCAAGTATCATTTTAATCCTTGACCAGTTTTTAAAATCCTAAGCTAATTCAGAGTTGCATCTTTAGTTAGGAAAGAGATTATTCCGTTAGAGGCAGTTCCCTTCATGGGGTCAGGGACAACACTGCAGCAGAATCCTTTCTTTAAGACTGGCCTTTTCCATGAGATTTCTATAACATTTCCCCAAAAAGGATTTTCATATTCCATTTCTTTTGCAACATTTCCTTTGGGCAAATTATGCATGACTTTGTTTTGCAGGTAGCTGTCATATTGCATTGACGAAGAACATTATTCTTCCCTCTCTCTCTCTCTCTCTCTCTCTCTCTCTCTCTCTCTCTCTCTCTCTCTCTCTCTCTCTCTCTCTCTCTCTCTCTCTCTCTTTTTTTTTTTTTTTACTTTTATGCAGCTCTCCTCTTTATTTGTTTTAAATGTTGCCTTTTTTCTCCTGACATGAAATAGACTGGGCAAGTGTCTGGTGAGGCACCTAGAACTCCCTGAGTTTTGCAGATTCCATCTCTCTCTCTCTCTCTCTCTCTCTCTCTCTCTCTCTCTCTCTCTCTCTCTCTCTCTCTCTCTCTCTGATATCTGCTGCTATAATGTCTTTCTTCATAATCAATAGAGAATTTATAGATTCATTCATAGTTAATATCTCAGATAAGTATCTGTCTCTATATACTGTATAACTGTGAGTTCCTTCCAAACACCTCCACCCAAAATATATATAGCCTACACTGTCGGTATATATATATATATATATATATATATATATATATATATATATATATATATATATATATATATATATATATATATATATATATATATATATATATATATATATGTCACCCATCTGCCAGATTAGCATCCTAATTTTGTATATAGTTGTAATCTTCATTTGTTGTGGGAATGTATACAGTTCTATCCTGTACCTGTTTTTAACATCCTTGGCTGTATCTTTAGTTATCCCGTTTTCAGAGTGCTTTCTGTTTTCCCCGCCTTCTTTTCAGTTTTCTTCGGACCACTTATTTCATGCATAGTTAGTCTCACCTGGTCCTCTACTGTGATAAGTGTCCTATTGGAGTAGCTGTCTTCTTATTCCTCAGTTTTTGTAATGTATTAATGTTCTTTTATATAAGTCTTGAGTGAACCTTGGTGAAATTGGTAATGTGATTTATATTTGAAATTTAGTATATTAAGTTTATTGATTTTGTTATTTGTGCGGTGAGGATTGTTTGAGTGTTTTCTGGTTTATTTCGGTAAGAAAGAGATTAACGTAATTATGTAAACTGTTTCATTATCAAAGTGTTAAATTTTGTTCTGTTTTGAAATTAAACCTTTCATTAATTATTTTATGTGACCTATGGAACTTATTATTCTCTGAACCTTGGCCATAAAGTCGTCACATAAATTGGGGGCCCGTCCGGGAGATATCTCTTTTACCATATTGAGGATTCATTCAGTTAAACAATTGTCGCCGCAAATAGTGTTCAATATTTTTAGTTTCACTCAAGATTTATTGTAAACATTCTGAATACCTGTTATTAGGGTTAATGATATATATGTGCGCGCTGTGAAACCATTTTCGTATAATTGGTTATGGACGATTTGCTCTTTTGGGTAATGACAACGCAGTAGTATATTTTTTCATTTTCGCCCTCACCGAGTCGACGACTCCTCGAGACTCACGAGAGCTATCCGGAAGCTCTTATCCATATTTTGTCCTTATATAATTACAACTACAACTTGTGCAGTCATTTCCCCTGGGTTAGACGATACCAGGATCGCGTAGTTTATACGATAGGTGAGGAATCGTTTAAACCTTTTATTTACTTTATTTTTTCTCTGCGCCGACGTTCAATTTTGTAAGTTGTCATTTAAGTTGTTTGGAGTAAATAACGCTTGTTTAGGACCAACGGGTTATTTCCTTAGTTCCTCCATATCAGCTTGAATCGGGAATGTAAAAATTTTTACTCCCTCGTATTCTTTATTACCTTTTGCTTTTGAATCGGGACTGTCCCTTTTCCCTTTAAACTCTAAAATAATCGTGTTACTTGTAATGCTTGTTTAATTTTGTCGGGAAACTATAAAATCGCTAACATTATAATTTTGTATTGTGGATTGTAATGCAATTACTTGAATGGCAGCAGGAACGTGTTAATCTATTATAATTGTAAAACAGGAATTCAGTTGTTTACTAAAGGAAGTTTTCTTTAAACTTTAACCATGGCTCAATTTAACGTTCAGAAGTTTGCTGCGGATCCCTCTGCTGAGTTAGCTAGTATCCCAAATGCTAAGAAACTAGAGCTTCTTGAGTTAGCTAGTCATTTGTCAATTGCAACTAGGAGTAGTATGCGGAAGAATGAAATTCGCAACTTGATTCTTGAGCATTATATGCGTGTGGGTGAACTAGGCAGTGAAGCTAGACAGTATGTAACTCGTGAACCAGCAGTACTAGCCCACGAGCAGTAGTTAGAATATGAGCGCATTTCCCTTGAACACGAGAAACTTGCAGCACAGAAATTAGAATCGGAGAGACAATTTGCATTGTTGGGGAAAGAAGCCGAAGAGAAAAGGTTAGAGTCAGAGAGACAAATGTCGAAACTTAAATTAGAATTCGAGATAGAGAAAGCTAAACTTCAGTTAGCTTTAGATAGAGAGAAAGAAAAAATGGACTATGAATCTTCGTTAGCACTTAAATTTGAACAGGAAAAAGCAAAGCTTTCTAGAGAGAATAAGGAACAAGAAATTTCGCTTTTGGAAGCTCAGGAGAAACCCTTTGATTTAGCAAAAAACATTAAATTGGTTCCTACATTCACAGATTATGATCCTGAAGATTATTTTAAGACTTTTGAAGAGACTGCCTTGCATTTGGATTGGCCACGCGATCAGTGGGTTTGGCTATCAAGGCCGAAATTAACTGGGAAAGCTGCGAAAGTTTGTAGACATCTCGAAAATACGACAGATTTCCAGAATGTTAAACAAGCAATTTTGGATGCGTTTTCAATCTCTGTCAAGGGATATCGTCAGACCTTTCGTAACAAAACTAAGTTCACAACTCAAACCTATGTAGAATTGGCTTTGGAGAAATTAAGGGAGTTTAGGAAATGGGTAAAATCTGCTGCAGTAAATACTTTTGCTGAATTAGAGAATTTGGTTGTACTTGAAGAGTTTAAACGAAAGCTTCCTTTGAACATTATGATGTATTTAGAGGATAGGGAAGAAAAAGACTTGTTAAAGGCAGCTTCTCTAGCAGACACTTACTCTTTAATACATAAATTTGGCAACAGTAAGAGAACCGACCAGAATGTAAAACCATTTCCAGCTAAAAACTCTGAAACTCGGACTGATATGGCAAAGGCGTCTAATATTCGTTGTAGTTATTATAAGAAAGACGGTCACACAATTAAAAACTGTCCAGATCCTAAATGTAAAACTTCTTTGCCTTTTCGGAACCCATTTAACCCTTTTCTTAACTTTAAAGGTAAAACGGATGGTCAGATTAAGCCTGTCTCCCATATCCATTCTGAAAAGCCTGTAAATCTATTTGATGATTTTACTTTTGATGAAACTGTAGCTTTGAACTCTGATGGGGATAAATATAAAGTCAGGATACTTCGGGACACAGGTGCTTCCCAAAGTTTACTATTGAGAAATGCTCTCCCTAATATTGAAGCTAACGTAACTAATGAACATGTTCTCGTGAAAGACCTTTCACAAATATCTAAAGTTCCCCTTGCTAATGTTCATCTTGATTGTCCTATAAAGAAGGGTAATGTGCTGGTAGGCATAAGAGATATTGAATTTCCAGTAAAAGGTGTAACTTTATTATTGGCTAATGACCTTGCAGGACGTTTGGTAGTTCCCAACGTCATTGTAATGGAAAAACCTGTAGGTGAAAACATTGAACCTGATCCTGATTGCTCTGTAAATCCTTCCTGTGTTGTCACTCGTAGCCAGAAATCTAGTTCGGATGAATCTAAAGTCACTTCTGTAAATTTTGAAGCACGAAATGTTATGAGTAGAGATAACCTTATTAAAGCTCAGAAGCACAATAACACTTTAAGTAATCTTCATGACCAAGCAGTTTCTAGAAGTGAGATTAGCAAATCCCCATGTTTTTACTTTGAATCTGATTTGTTAATGAGGTTTTACCGTTCCCCTAAGAGATCTAGTGATGACACATGGAGCGAAAAGCGACAAATTGTGCTGCCTCTTTCTGTTAGGAATTCTATAATGGAAATAGCTCATGATGCCTATGGAGGACATTTAGGAATTCATAAGACTTATTGTAAGATTTTGAATTGTTTCTATTGGCCTAATATGAAGAGAGATGTAGCAGAATTTGTTCGCACTTGTCATGTATGTCAGATATCAGGAAAACCGAACCAGGTAATACCCAAGGCACCTTTACAACCGATCTTAGTCCCTGATGAACCTTTTAGTAAGATAATTATAGATAACATTGGTCCTTTACCAAAAACCAAGAAAGGTAATCAATACTTGCTCACTTTAATATGTCCTACGACCCGATATCCTATTGCCATCCCTCTTTGTAACATTTCTGCTAAGAACATTGCTAATTCTTTACTGAAAGTTTTCACGAATTTTGGTATCCCAAAGGAAATACAAAGTGATAGAGGTTCGAATTTCACCAGTGACCTTTTTGCCCAGGTACTTAAAGAACTAAATATTAAACAAACTTTGTCTGCTGCCTATCACCCAGAGTCTCAGGGTGCCCTTGAGCGTTGGCACCAAACTTTCAAGAGTATGTTTATGAAATTTTGTGTTGAAAGTCAACTTGAGTGGGATGAGGGCATTGATTTTCTTCTGTTTGCTATCAGGGAAGTTCCCCATGAGTCCCTTGGTTTTTCACCCTACGAGATGTTGTTTGGGAGGTCAGTTAGAGGACCGCTTTCAGTAATTAAAGAGGAATGGTTGAACACCCCTTCTGAGTCTAGCCAAACCATTCAACAATATATGAATAAACTTAAAAACACATTAATGCAGGTTAGGAAAATTGCTGGGGAGAAATTAAGGGGTCAACAGATCTTAATGAAGAGAAACTATGACAAAGCTTGTAAAGTCAGAAAATTTAAACCTAATGACCTTGTGTTAGCCTACCTTCCTGTCCCTGGTTCCCCTCTTAAAGCTAAGTTTTGTGGGCCCTATCCCATCATAAAAAATTTTAACAATATTACCTACATTATCAGAACTCCAGATCGTAGAAAACTCACTCAGATCATTCATGTTAATTTACTTAAGGCTTATCACTCTAGGGAAACTGGAAATGGTTCCAATGAGACGGTTTTTAATCTTAATTTTAAGGTAGAGACACCAGGAGAGGACAATTCATTGGAAGACCTTATTGCTTCCTCCATGCCACTAACCAATACTGAGGTTCTAAATAATCTGGATCTATTCCTGGACCACCTCTCTCCTTGGCAGTCGCAAGACTTAAAGAATGTAATCTCTAGCCATTCAACTCTCTTTAATGATTTTCCCAGGAAAAGTTAATTTGCTACTACAGGACATCGAGCTGGTTCCTGGTACAGCACCCATTCGTCAGCAGTCCTATCGTGTGGGTCCTGAGAAGAAGAGCAAAATGAAAGAGGAAGTCAAATATCTTCTCCGGCATGGTCTAGCAAGACCGAGTAAATCGCCATGGGCTTCACCTTGCATCCTAGTTCCAAAAGGGGACGGTAGCTACAGATTTTGTACAGACTATAGAAAGATTAACAATGTTACCATTAAAGATTCCTACCCTTTGCCACTCATTGATGATTTAATTGATTCAGTAGGACAAGCAAAGTTTGTAACGAAGATAGACCTCTTTAAGGGCTATTATCAGGTAGGATTAACTGAAAGAGTTAAGTTAATATCTGCTTTCATTACACCCTTTGGACTTTTTCAGTATGAGGTCATGCCTTTTGGCCTTACCAACGCCCCATCTACCTTTCAGCGCCTTGTAAACTTCATCATCCAAGAATTGGAAGGTGTTTATTGTTACCTTGATGATATAGTAGTCACTGGACAGACTTGGGAAGAACATGGGAATAGGCTCAAGTGTTTGTTCCGTAGGTTAGAAGAGGCTGGATTAACCATAAATCTTAAAAAATCTGTCTTTTGTAAAGCTACTGTTACCTACTTAGGCCACATTGTTGGAGATGGTAATGTTAGACCAAAAACTGCCAATGTAGAAGCTGTTCTAGAGTACCCTGTTCCGACCACCAGAAAGTCCTTACAAAGATTCTTAGGGTTAGCCTCATACTATAGGAGATTCTGCAAGAATTTCTCTTCAGTTGCTGCCCCTTTAACATCCCTAACCAGCACCAAAGTTAAATTCAGTTGGAATGAAGACTGTCAATCCTCTTTCGAAGCCTTAAAGCTGTTTCTGATAAACAACCCTGTCCTTAAATCCCCTGATTTTAAATAGCCTTTTATCCTTCAAATAGATGCTAGCAATGCGGGAGCTGGAGGGGTGCTACTCCAAGAGTCAGATGGTATACTTCACCCAGTCAGCTACACCTCCACTAAGTTCAAGCTTCACCAGAAGTCTTACAGCACCATTGAGAAGGAAGCACTTAGTTTGGTACTCGCCCTGCAAAAATATGAATGCTACTTACTAGGTGCTACTGAGAAACTAGTCTTCACCGACCACAACCCCTTGACCTTCCTCGACAAGATGAAGTCCCACAACCAACGTCTACTATGCTGGTCCATCTATCTGCAGAAGTTCCCTCTGCAGATCCGCCACATCAAGGGAACAGAGAACATCATGGCAGATGCCTTATCGCGACTGCCTCCTTAACATGATACCTCCTTCTCCAGTCTAGAGTATCGTCAGACTCTCCTCATTGGCCTCTTTTTCTACGAGCCACTCTGTTGGGCTCGTCTTCTAAGGGGGAGGTGTCACCCATCTGCCAGATTGGCATCCTAATTTTGTATATAGTTGTAATCTTCATTTGTTGTGGGAATGTATACAGTTCTATCCTGTACCTGTTTTTAACATCCTTGGCTGTATCTTTAGTTATCCCGTTTTCAGAGTGCTTTCTGTTTTCCCCGCCTTCTTTTCAGTTTTCTTCGGACCACTTATTTCATGCATAGTTAGTCTCACCTGGTCCTCTACTGTGATAAGTGTCCTATTGGAGTAGCTGTCTTCTTATTCCTCAGTTTTTGTAATGTATTAATGTTCTTTTATGAGTGAACCTTGGTGAAATTGGTAATGTGATTTATATTTGAAATTTAGTGTATTAAGTTTATTGATTTTGTTATTTGTGCGGTGCAGGATTGTTTGAGTGTTTTCTGTTTATTTCGGTAAGAAAGAGATTAACGTAATTATGTAAACTGTTTCATTATTAAAGTGTTAAATTTTGTTCTGTTTTGAAATTAAACTTTTCATTAATTATTTTATGTGACCTATGGAACTTATTATTCTCTGAACCTTGGCCATAAAGTCGTCACAATATATATATATATATATATATATATATATTTATATATTTATATTTTTATATTAACTTTATGTATATTGTGAACGAAATATGATACCTGATAAGACGGCATTGAATACTGCCACAACATCCAATAGAAAACGAGATCGAAGAACCACATTTATTTAACGCTTTTGATGATCTATAAATAAGTGTTTTAGAATTAGGATCATCCGTCAATTGCATCGCTATTTGCTTCCACGGAAAAGTGGTATTGAAAAGTTTTGTATCAGTTTATCCATGGAAGCACTTTTTCAAACCAACAATAAAAAAGAGAGAGAGAGAGAGAGAGAGAGAGAGAGAGAGAGAGAGAGAGAGAGAGAAGAATGATATAAAAAGGGTTTGGTTATTGATAGACTTAATTTGATTTGTCATATAAATATCAGGAGTAAATAAGATTAGGATTCAAATGTAGACTTTTGAAATTCTTGAAATGTAAGTTCATGTGGTTCACTGAATCATTCAATTCATAATAGGTTTGGAAAATTAATCTATTTAGTTCAGTACAAATTAATTAAAAGATCATCCATTTCACACCTCTCTCTCTCTCTCTCTCTCTCTCTCTCTCTCTCTCTCTTTCTCTCTCTCTCTCTCTTGTTTATTTTAGGGCAAAATTAATCATCCTCATTATCACCCGTGCCTGTATTTTTAGAAATGTCAGAGTCAGATTATGTAGTTAGAAGAACCTTCTGAACTAAAAGCGAAGTAGAACTAGTTTAATAGAGTCTTAGAGATTCCAGAGACGTGTAAAAAAAGCTGTAGTTGTGAAGTAATGGGATTAACTAACTGGTCATCTCTAAATGTTACTCCCTTTTACCTGGAGGGGAAAATAAAATAAAAAATGAATAATTATGATACAATAGATATCTCTGATACAAAAACAGAAGGCCTCACCTTTAAAAATGCATTTGTTGTTTTGTTATTTCCTCCCTCATATATTATCTTGTTGGTTGCTATTATCATTTCTATTTTAGAATAAATTCACTTTAATGTTGAATATTACTTTTAAAAATCCATAGCATTTCCTCTTAAATAAATTCAGTACACAGACTCCTTTACTCCTTCTGACTGAGGAAGATTAAATAACACATATCAATAATCATTATTAATGACTGGCTGGAATACTTGAGGGAGAGACTAGATATAAATTACAAAACTAATGTTAGTTGATGAAGACAAACACCTGCTGTTTTATATCTCAAAATCATCACCAGAATATTCGTAATTTCCCAGGTAATATAAATAAATTCCCAGGAATTTCTTGAGATGGTTGAAGAGCGGAAGGAACGAACTGCTATCACGCAGAGAGAGAGAGAGAGAGAGGAGAGAGAGAGAGAGAGAGAGGATGAAATATTGCGTCATTACATTGGGTTTCTCTTTTGTGTTCTCTTTAGGGAGGCAATTGCTGAGAGAGAAGAAGAAGAGAGAAAAAGAGAGAAGGAAAAAATGTTTTATTCCATTAAAAGTTGTGCACAAATTTCTCTCGTTTTTTATCTGTTTTTATTTTTTTCACTTTAGAAATGTGGATATTTTTATTTTTCCCCTCTACGATACTTTATCATTCTTTGACTACAATCGTGCGAAGTGTGCACTCGTGTAGAACGACGTTTGACAATTGCTGTTATTCATTACTGCTAACTCTAGTCTTTTATGGACTGTCATTATCATACTCCTCTTAATTCTTAATAAGGTTCATTGAATTACTCAAACGATATTTTTACTAATTTTCTGAAAATGACAGAATCTCATCTACTCACAAAATATTACCGATTGATGAATTATTATCAAATATTTCGAGCAATAGATAAAAAAGTTGAATTTCATCACCATTATGAATTGGCCCGTTTTTGCTATGTTTTCTTTTTTGTCTCTAAAATTTTCATAATAAACAGAGGTTATTTTTCAATATGCAACAATCTACTTCAATCTCCATGAATACAAATCTTGTTTGACATCTTTTGGACAGCTTCTAAAAAGTAATCGCATTTGGGTTTATTGAATGAACCGCTGATAAAAAGAGAACTTGAATATGCTGACATGGAAGTAAAACGGAGACTGCCTCCTCAGTCAATAGGGTTTTGAGGGGATAACAAGGTCCAGGAGAAATTATAAAAACAAGGAAGAGAGAGAGAGAGAGAGAGAGAGAGAGAGAGAGAGAGAGAGAGCACCAATGTCTCTGATACACTGATCAAGACAGTGATATATGATGATATGGAAATGTTATCGTTCTATTATAGATATAGTTTTCTTTAGAGACACCGTTTGTTTATGATCGATTATGCTATTTCATACATCGAAATACTCTTCCTTACTTGCTTCTAATTCTCCTTATATTGGATGATGTATATTGAACGAACGTGAGTAAAGAATTACAGATTATCTTGAAAGGTGTTTCTCTATGAAGACTCTGGTCGATGTTATGTGGGATAAAAAGTAATGATTTGTTTATAGATTGATTCAAATTCTCTTCTAGAAAGCAAAAGGACATCAACCGAATTCTGATTCTCCTAAATGCAACAAGCAGGCTTTTCCACTCCCAACAACGATTCTATGTATTCCAAGTATTACATTGAGGCTATACAAAAACATAATATTTCTGCCACCATTTTTTTCAATTCTATAGGGAAAATAAAACCTTTCTGTTGGAGAATGAAAACACAATGGAAGTCTTGTTCGCCATTAATTCCTCTTTTGCTTTCTTTTTATTTTTGTATTGTTTCAATACATTTGCCAACACCGTTTTAACTGTTCGAGCGTTGTGTCTGATATTTTTTTTCTTTCTTTTATCCTACACCAAACTTTTCTTCGAATATCTAAATCCCTTAACAAATGGAAAGGTTTTATAAATATTAGCAAATACCACATAACACTAATTCAGGGAATACAGAGATCTTTGTTAAATGAATGGAAGTTGTAAGTTTAAGAACTACAGACGTGATACTCAGATCCAAAAGAAACACTTCTGACATATATTATTTCGGAAATATCTGTGTCTATACTTGTACTTTCACTGAACCTCATATAATATCTAAATCTCTCTTAATAATTCATCCTCTTGTAAAAGTAAGAGGAAAGTTGTCAGGATTCACTCTCATGCTTTCATTTTCAAATATATGGTTCCCAAAGCTTCCCATTGCATACAAATATTCTTATTGCTTTAATGGATCCAGGGAATTATGTATTTGAGGAAATAGTGTCTCTTTGGGGCTATTCTTATGTTTATGTGTATTTGTATATTTAAAGTGTGAAGTGAAACTTGTTTTATGTAGATATATTTTATGATCTAAAGTAGCGGAAGAGATTTATAAATACAAGTGATGAATATATGAGTAATTGCGCGAAATCAATATCAACAAAACGGTCATAGAAACAATTCTCTCTCTCTCTCTCTCTCTCTCTCTCTCTCTCTCTCGATCGATCGATCGATATATATATATATATATATATCAGCGT
>NC_090749.1:12546567-12556567 GCF_036898095.1 Palaemon carinicauda
GGATGCCCCTCTCTCTCTCTCTCTCTCTCTCTCTCTCTCTCTCTCTCTCTCTCTCTCTCTCTCTCTCTCTCTCTCTTTCTCTCCTCTCTCTCTCTTAATCTACCTCTAAAATATCTATTCTTCTCATCATAGTTAGAACATTATTGACATCCAAAGTAAATTAAACGAAGTAATACATATAATAAATACATATAATAACTGGAAACATTTTGACCTCCTAAAATAATATCCTTTTATGAGGCTTCATGCTCTTTAATATCATCAAATAAACATCAGAAGAAGAAGAAACCCCATTGCTGAGGGATCATAATTCCAGTTTGCAATATTCATCTTCTTAGGGGTCCCTCCTTCCATCAACACCAGAGGAGAATGCCATTACTCTCTCTCTCTCTCTCTCTCTCTCTCTCTCTCTCTCTCTCTCTCTCTCCCGATGAAATATTGCGTCATTAGATATGCGGTCCTTCATTCTGTTTCTCTCCTCAGGTAGCCAATTGACCACAATAAGGAAAGGAGACGAAAGGAAAGAAGAAAGAATAAAGGAAGTTGAAAAAGAAGAGAAGGAATGCAACAACAGTTGATCGTATCCCAAAGAAAAAGCAGAAAAGAAAAAAAAATGCAAAGAGAAATACTGTTTTATTTCCCGAGTATTGAACATTATTATTACTAAGATTTTTTGGTTATATTCCTAAGACTGGCGAAGAGAACACACGGTAATAGGAAACAATTCTCTCTCTCTCTCTCTCTCTCTCTCTCTCTCTCTCTCTCAAGGATACCTCTATATATATATATATATATATATATATATATATATATATATATATATATATGCAAAATGTTTGGCTCGTTTTCTTTTACAATTCTCTTTTATCTTCAAAGAAACTTTCGTACATGAGTCGTCAATAAATTCTTGAAAAGGAAGTCACAATATTACATGTATCATACAGGAACTTATATTCAATATAATGTATTAAGGAATGCAGTTATTTCATGATATTTATTCCAATGTAAATCACAGATATGACCCTCTAGATCATTTTAATGGTTCCTATTTTGGCATATTTCTTCGTATATTAAAATGATTTGCCAATAACTAAAAGGCATGTCGGATATCAACCCTATGGCCAATTGTAAAATTAGTATTTATTTTCAAAAGAAAACTCTCTCTCTCTCTCTCTCTCTCTCTCTCTCTCTCTCTCTCTCTCTGAGATTCTTAATACGTAAGGATGCAGTATAGAGTTTAACTAAAGTATTCATTACATAGGTTGTATAAATCTACAAACTACACATTTTATTATACACTTTCTATATAAGATATGTACATACTTTATTGGTATGGAAATATGAGTTTGAGAAAGTTTTTGCTTTTCATTGTGATCCATTGTTACTTTTCTTCTGATCTATCTATGACGATAATGACATCCACCTCATGATGTACTTTATGGAATTCACCTTCCACTGCTGTACGCTCTTATATTTATCAGCTTTTCAATAGAATCGATTAAAACAAAATAATGAAAGAAGGTACAGAAACAAAAGAACGACCCACTAACAACATAATACATAATTGGCTTCTTTGGTCGAAAGATGAACATTAGAATCTAAAGGAGTCTTCTTCATAGGGAATTTAAGATCGTTCGATAATCGAAGCAAATCACAATCTCTGCTTGAGAAGGAAAGTATCGTAACCACCAACTGACACCCTAATCTATCTGTTCACATGAGATTCAGTTTAGCTGCTCTGGCAAGCTTGTGCTCACGAACTGTTGAACACATCCAATTAGAGTTTTTAGATGACAGTAGAAAAAAAGAAAAAGTTCGTGAGATTGTGTCATGATCTTTTGCGTTTCGGAGTAGAAACTAAATTAATTTACGAGAGCAGTAAAGACCACGGATATGCTACCAGAGAGAGAGAGAGAGAGAGAGAGAGAGAGAG
Organism: Palaemon carinicauda; assembly: GCF_036898095.1. Lineage (NCBI taxonomy): Eukaryota > Metazoa > Arthropoda > Malacostraca > Decapoda > Palaemonidae > Palaemon > Palaemon carinicauda. The sequence goes on from NC_090749.1 coordinate 12,548,501, forward strand.
AGAGAGAGAGAGAGAGGAAGAGTGTTATTTGTTACAAGAAAAATATATCATAAATTGTACAACAATAGTTTCCCAGTACAAGTATTTTTCTTATTATGTCTCACAAATCAAATTCCCATTAAATAAATCCGGCCAGAAGACGAAATTTTCAACCAATTTTCCTTTCTAAAAAACGTAGTTTTCAAAATGTCGTTTATGAAACCATAGAATGTCAGTGGCAGGATAACGTTCCTTATCAAAGTTTCCTTAAACAGACTTTATTCAGATGTTCTCCAAAACAGCTACTGTTCCTATTAAGGTCAACAAACTGTTAAGAGAAGACCTTTCTCACCTTCCGGATAACATTACAGGTGGCCTCTGGAACAACATTAAAATAAATTAAGATTTACTGGATTATAACTCCTGACTATAGTGGCCGTAAGCAGGATGGGATAAAGAAGAAACTCTCTCTCTCTCTCTCTCTCTCTCTCTCTCTCTCTCTCTCTCTCTCTCTTTAGTGTATCTATCTCTTCCCCTCAGTCCATTCAGTTAAATTTTGGATTCATCCCTTTTAATCTAGGATTAGGAATTCCTTCCCTCAGAGGTCGCTGGAGGTCATCCAAAACATAACATTCCCCCCTCCAGCAACCCTCTTATCCTCCTGCCTACAATTTCTAACTTATTCTTCATCACAAATGAATATCTATCTCGACTAATAATCTTAACACCGACACATTTATACAAGGAAAAAGAAAGCCCAATTGTTAGCTCTTTATACACTGATGTATTTCTCATAAACAATTAATTCAAATACTAAAACAAAGGAAACCTGTAACAGGGGTAAAAAAATATTGTAAGAATATTTGAATTAAGAATCAGTTTTTAACCATCGTGGAAGCCGAAAATTCTAGTTCTTGTTAATTTTTTTTTCTTTTTTTGTAAGTTTCATGTTTTTGTTCCATTTTGAGTACAAATTTATCTCTAATTGAATATTGATGTAATTCCACTTCCGAATGTTGCAAAAGCCTTTTACATTCGAATATTAAACATACAATCAGTTGCACAAGGTGTATTGCATTATCTTCAATTGGGACAAGACGAGAGGTTATCAGATGCTATTATTAGTGTCTTACAAAGGGAAAACTTCTCTCAACGTTGCAACAACAATGTCTAAACATACAAAATGTAATTTCCAACTAAAAAAGGTTTATAAAACATTTACAGAAACTTCATGGCTGAAATATTCGTATCTTTAAACAACACAAAGGAAGAATAGTGAACTCGTTTTCCTGAAAGTGTTTATAAAGTGGGCAGCATTTTAACCCTTATTTGACGAGACTGAATAAGGGCTCTTCTCTCTAAACCTAAGTGAGATCCTCATTCAAAAGAGCTCAAAATGACATCTGGTTGATTCTGATGATTGTACAATTATTCACATCTCCCAAGACCTTTTTGCATTAAAAAAAAAAAAAAGAATATTGGGAGTGAATGGAAGATTTAACCATCAAGATTTCTTTCCATTTTATTCAGTCTTAGAGAAGTTTCATACATTGACCGGGAGGGGAATTCAGTTCTGGTTTTGCCTCATTAAATCAGAAGAAATAAATTCCTGTCTAGATCAAATAATCTATGATATATTCCTCGCAATTGCTTGCACAGTCCTTTGCATGTCTGATATATCCTCATGGGAGATAAATCACCCATTTCCTACCACCACAACACGGGAAAATACGACCTGTCCTTCATTCGTCATTGTAATGAAAGGCAAAAGGGTCACTCTGCAATACTCCATTCATTTCAACAGGAATTTCATCAGGCATAAACAAAAGCTTTATCTCAAATCCAATGAAAAAATACTGAAATTAATCAAAGCTGAGTTGGGATTATTTCTTCAATCGCTCTTTTGGGTGAACGAAACTCTTTGTCATCAATTGTCTCTCAAATGAGACTCCTAATGTTTGTTTCATGATTTTATGTTGAAATTTATCAACCCTCATGGCTATATGCCACTGGCTGGGTAATGGCGGCAACCCTTCCATGCACTGACCAAATAAATCGTTTAACTGCTTAGATCCTTTATCATTTCCTGAAACAATACATGACTGCATTTGAATATTCTTCAAAGAGGAATTGCTCTAAAATCTGGCACAATTATCTTGTAATTGTGTCTAATTCTATTCTGAAAGAGGGAAATTCCAGCCTTGAATAAACTGAATTCTGAATACCATAGAATGAAAGAGCTTCTAGCTGCCACACATTTCGTGTTATTCGTTTCTTCTATGGGCATTAATTTAGTTTACTGCTGCCTCCAAAATACAATAAAGGAACCCTCTGAAATAAAGCTTTTGAACCGTAGTTTTCTCTTTCAAAAAATTCCACATAATCTTTTATCAGCTAATTACACTTAATATATAAATCTAGTAGCAATGGCATTGTGAGAATGTGGAAAAACAAATTAAATTTTTGGTGTTGCTATTGTGATGGGAACAACCAATATACTAGAACATCATCATACTGACACATCAATAAACTAGAACATCAGCATACTGAGACACCAACATACTTGGACATCAATATACTTGGACATCACCATACTGAGACACCAATAGCCTATATTAGAACATCATCATACTGAGACACCAAAACACTAGGAAATCATCATACTGAGACACCAATATACTGGGGCATCATCATATTGAGACACCAATATATTAGGGCATCATCATACTGAGACACCAATGTACTGGGGCATCATCATACTGACACACCAATATATTAGAATATCATCATACTGAGACACCAATATACTGGGCTTCATCATACTTAGCGCACCAATATACTAGGGCATCATCATACTGAGACACCAATATAATGGGGCATCATCACACTGAAACACTAATAAACTAGGACATCCTCATACTGAGACACCAATACACTAGGACATCATTATACTGACACTTCAATATACTAGGACATCATCATACTGAGACACCAATATACTGGGGCATCATCATAATAAGACACCAATATACTAGGACATCATCATACTGAGACACCAATATACTGGGGCCTCATCATACTTAGACACCAATATACTGGGGCATCATCATGCTGAAACCTCAATATACTGGGACATCATCATACCGAGACACCAATGTACTGGGGCATCATCATACTAAGACACCAATATACTAGGGCATCATCATACTGAGACACCAATATACTAGGGCATCATCATACTGAGACACCAATATACTGGGGCCTCATCATACTTAGACACCAATATACTAGGACATCATCATACTGAGACACCAATATACTGGGGCCTCATCATACTTAGACACCAATATACTAGGGCATCATCGTACTAAGACACCAATATACTAGGGCATCATCATAATGAGACACCAATATACTGGGGCCTCATCATACTTAGACACCAATACACTAGGGCATCATCATACTTAGACACCAATATACTAGGGCATCATCATACTTAGACACCAATATACTAGGGCATCATCATACTGAGACGCCAATATACTGGGGCATCATCATACTGAGACACCAATATACTAGGGCATCATCATACTGAGACACCAATATACTAGGGCATCATCATACTGAAACACCAATATACTAGGGCCTCATCATACTTAGACACCAATATACTAGGGCATCATCGTACTAAGACACCAATATACTAGGGCATCATCTTACTGAGACACCAATATACTAGGGCATCATCATACTGAGACACCAATATACTGGGGCCTCATCATACTTAGACACCAATATACTAGGGCATCATCATACTTAGACACCAATATACTAGGGCATCATCATGCTTACACACCAATATATTAGGGCATCATCATACTAAGACACCAATATACTAGGGCATCATCATACTGAGACACCAATATACTAGGGCATCATCATACTGAGATACCAATATACTGGTGCCTCATCATACTTAGACACCAATATACTAGGGCATCATCATACTGAGACACCAATATACTGGGGCCTTATCATACTTAGACACCAATATACTAGGGCATCATCGTACTAAGACACCAATATACTAGGGCATCATCATACTGAGACACCAATATACTGGGGCCTCATCATACTTAGACACCAATACACTAGGGCATCATCATACTTAGACACGAATATACTAGGGCATCATCACATTGAGACACCAATATAATGGGGCATCATCATACTGAAACACTAATAAACTAGGACATCCTCATACTGAGACACCAATACACTAGGACATCATCATACTGAGACTTCAATATACTAGGACATCATCATACTGAGACTTCAATACACTGGGGCATCATCATACTAAGACACCAATATACTAGGGCATCGTCACACTGAGAAAACAATATACTGGGGCATCATCATACTAAGACACCAATATACTAGGGCATTATCATACTGAGACACCAATATACTGGGGCATCATCATACTTAGACACCAATATACTAGGGCATCATCATACTGAGACACCAATATACTAGGACATCATACTGCGACACCAATATACTGGGGCCTCATCATACTTAGATGCCAAAACACTAGGGCATCATCATACTTAGACACCAATATACCAGGGCATCATCATACTGAGACACCAATATACCGGGGCCTCATCATACTTAGACACCAATATACTAGGGCATCATCATTCTGAGACACCAATATACTAGAACATCATCATACTGAGACACCAATATACTAGGGCCTCATCATACTTACACACCAATATACTAGGCCATCATCATACTGAGACTTCAATATACTAGGACACCATCATACTGAAATTCCAATATACTAGAGCATCATCATACTGAGACACAAATATACTGGGGCCTCATCATACTTAGACACCAACATACCAGGGCATTATCATACTGAGACTTCAATGTACTAGGACATCATAATACTGAGACACCAATATACTAGGCCATCATCATACTGAGACACCAATATACTTGGGCCTCATCATACTGAGACACCAATATACTAGGGCATCATCATACTGAGACACCAATATACTGGTGCCTCATCATACTCAGACACCAATATACTAGGGCATCATCATACTGAGACACCAATATACTGGGGCCTCATCATACTTAGACACCAATATACTAGGGCATCATCATACTGAGACACCATTATACTGGGGCATCATCATACTAAGACACTAATATACTAGGGCATCATCATAATGAGATACCAATATACTTGGGCCTCATCATACTTAGACACCAATATACTAGGCCATCATCATACTGAGGCTTCAATATACTAGGAAATCATATTACTGAGACTGCAATATACTAGGGCATCATCATACTGAGACACCAACATACTGGTGCCTCATCATACTTAGACACCAATATACTAGGGCATCATCATACTGAGACACCAATATACTAGGGCATCATCATACTGAGACACCAATATACTGGGGCCTCATCATACTTAGACACCAATATACTAGGGCATCATCATACTGGTACACCAATATACTGGGGCATCATCATACTAAGACACCAATATACTAGGGTCTCATCATACTTAGACACCAATATACCAGGGCATCATCATACTGAGACACCAATATACTGGGGCCTCATCATACTTAGACACCAATATACTAGGTCATCATCATACTGAGACACCAATATACTAGGACATCATCATACTGAGACACCAATATACTGGGGCCTCATCATACTTAGACACCAATATACTAGGCCATCATCATACTGAGGCTTCAATATACTAGGAAATCATATTACGGAGACTTCAATATACTAGGGCATCATCATACTGAGATACCAATATACTGGGGCCTCATCATACTGAGACATTACTATACTAGGGCTTCATCATACGGAGACACCATTATACTGGGGCCTCATCATACTTAGACATCAATATACTAGGGCATCATCATACTGAGACACCAATATACTTGGGTCTCATCATACTTAGACACCAATATACTAGGGCATCATCATTCTTAGACACCAATATACTAGGGCATCATCATACTGACACACCAATATACTGGGGCATCATCATACTGAGACTTCATTATACTAGGACATCATCATACTGAGACACCAATATAATGGGGCATCATCATACTAAGACACCAATATACCAGGGCATCATCATACTGAGACACCAATATACTGGGGCCTCATCATACTTAGACACCAATATACTAGGGCATCATCATACAGAGATACCAATATACTGGGGCATCATCATACTTAGACACCAATATACTGGGGCATCATCATACTAAGACATCAATATACTAGGGCATCATCATACTGAGACACCAATATACTGGGGCCTCATCATACTAAGACACCAATATACTAGGGCATCATCATACTGAGACTTCAATATACTAGGACATCATCATACTGAGACACCAATATACTGGGGTATCATCATACTAAGACACCAATATACTAGGTCATCATCATACTGAGACACCAATATACTGGGGCTTCATCATACTTAGACAACAATATACTAGGGCATCATCATACTGAGACTCCAATATACTAGGACATCGTCATACTGAGACATCAATATACTGGGTCATTATCATACTGAGACACCAATATACTAGGGCATCATCCTACTGAGACACCAATAAACTGGGGCCTCATCATATTGAGACACCAATATACTAGGGCATCATCATACTGAGACACCAATATACTGGGGCCTCATCATACTCAGACACCAATATACTAGGGCATCATCATACTGAGACACCAATATACTGGGGCATCATCATACTGAGACACTAATAAACTAGGAAATCCTCATACTGAGACATCAATATACTGGGGCATTATCATACTGAGACACCAATATACTAGGGCATCATCATACTGAGACACCAATAAACTGGGGCCTCATCATACTTAGACACCAATATACTAGGGCATCATCATACTGAGACACCAATATACTAGGACATCATCATACTGAGACACCAATATACAGGGGCATCATCATACTGGGACACTAATAAACTAGGACATCTTCATACTGAAACACCATTACATCAGGACATCATCATACTGAGATACCAATACACTGGGGCATCATCATACTGAGACACATATATACTGGGGCATTATCATACTGAGACACCAATGTATTAGGATATCATTATACTGGTCATCATCATACAGAGACACTAATATACTGGGGCATCATCATACTGAGACACCAATATATTTGGATATCATCATACTGAGCCAGCAATAGATTAGACATTATCATACTGGGACACTACTATACTAGGACATTGTCATACTGAGATACCAATAAAATAGGACATAATCATACCGAGACATCACTATACTAAGACATCATGCTGAGACAAATTGATAGTACTAAGGCCCAGTTTTACTGACAAAGTTTAACAACGTGGAAATACTATAATGAAGCTCTTCTGACATGAGTCATAGGATTACTGAGACATCCTGAGACATAATTTCCCTGAGGCATTTGATACACACACACACACACACACATATATATATATATATATATATTTATATATATATATATATATATATATATATATTTTTACCGATATATATACATTTGCATTTTCTTAAAATCTAAATCGAGGTATTTGTGCATAAGTTTTCTTAGATATAGATACATATATGCATATAATTTCAAATATATATATATATGTATCTAGTCTAGAATATATATATATATATATATATATAGATATATATATATATATATATGTTTGTATGTATATATATATATATATATATGTATACATATATATATATATATATATATATACATATACATATGTATATATATACATATATATATATATCTATATTAATATATATATATATATATATATATAATATAAGTCATCATCAGTCCTCCCTAGTCCACTGGAAAGCAAAGGCGTCAGACATATCATTTTACTTGATTCTGTTTATGGTCTTTTCATGCCAGTCCAAACCTGGAAACTTCTTTAGTTCGTCAATTCA
>NC_090749.1:12559067-12571237 GCF_036898095.1 Palaemon carinicauda
TAATAATAATAATAATAATAATAATAATAATAATAATATTATTATTATTATTATTATTATTATTATAATGATCTTATGATAATAATAATGTAATCACTGTTAAACTTCTGCCCCCTGACAAGATTGAATGAACTGGAGATATCTTAGAGCAACTACGTTACTAACCTTTCAACCCAATTCCTGGTAAATGAAATATATGACAAACATTTATAATAAAAAAAAAAACTCTTGTTTAATGAATTAAAATCATTAATAATAATCTTAATCGAAGTACAAAATACAATCCGAAAACGACACAATTCAAAGCGGAACGAATGTTGATTTTCTGAGTAATCTCCTTGATGCCATATGTGTCTGTCATCCAGAGGAAAAGGCTTCGCTACACACTGAGTCTCTGTCTGAGTGTCTTATGCCCTACTGACCTACTATCATGAAGCTTTAAAGGTCGCTCATGAATGACAGAGGCAAGGGAGACTGACATTCAACAATGTAAAGGCAATGGAATACAATTAGCGTTGTGATTGAAGCTCAGGATTTCCCAGAAGTTACCAAGGTCTGAATTAGGAACGATGGAATCCTACACAGGATTCCAGGAAAGGATTAATTCCTTGACTTTCTTCATTTCTTTTAGACTGCGTCTTCTGTGGGAGGTTCGATTCTCTCATTTGGATCATTTGGACATGGACTTAATTTTATATTTCTAAGAAACTTCAATGTTATATACAATTCACTAAGGCAGACCTATAGCACTACATGATTAGGTGTGATTGGTCATAATTTAGATGTCATAAATATGTGCAGGTGTTTGTGTATGTTTATACACAAATACATTTGCATTATGAGTGTTAATATATGGCGCTTAAGAAATTTATATTTATTTCGGGAAATGCAAAAGCTCTTCTGTTATAACCATGAACATTTAGATCATAACCTTTCCTTTCTTTTGGAAATTATCATGCAATTAAGACTAAAATTACCTCGAACAGCACCAAAATATCCTTTAATAACCTTTGGCGAGATCAACATAAATAACTGACATAATTATGAAGCATCAAAGATAAAACCAGACTCTGATTGGCCTTTGTAAATAATTTTTCTTTTGTTATTAAAACCTTATGTAGGAAAACTTGAGGTTGGCTGCTGGTTTTAGAAGAGCATTATTAATACCATCTTTATCAATAATTTCTTTATTATGCCGTGTTTCATTGTAGTTAGTTTGATCAATTAATTTCTTGTCCTTTTCTTAAGAAATCTATGTTATTAATGCTTCATGCAAGGTTATGATAAGAGAGCTTTTGCGCAAAGTCACAAAGAATATCTTTTGCATTATAACAAAAAGTACGACTCATTCTTGTATGCCTTTGTGTTGTATATATATTATTCAGAACTATAAATACTTCAAGTAATTCTTCATCAATATACGTTCAATAACTACGCTAAAACAGTTATCTTTTCAATTTGAAAGATTTAGCTTTCAAAGGAATTTCCAAAGCTAAGCTAGCAGTATAATAGTCAATACCTTCAAAATAATCGTGGAGATTAATTATTCACCATATAATTGTATGACTTACATATGTCCTTTGTTGGGGGTGGGGTGGGAGTTTGTTGAAATGAAATACTATAAAATATAATATTGTATTTGCAACATGTGACCTTATCTATCTTTTAGTGAAATTAATAAGTAAATAACAATAAGAAAAGTCACCAACAGTTTCCGGACGGAAGGACGGAGGGAGGTTGTGGCTAAGGATATCGTCGGGATCGGAGATGACTGATTCCTTGATTGATTGATTGACGGCTGGGTTTCTTTTCATGAAATGTGAAAGCTTCAGGAATTATTGGAACAATAGACTCACACCCCTACACTGTGTGCTCGCGCACGTGTGTGGATTTGTGTGTATTTGTATGTAAGAATGTGTGTATCAGAGAGAGAGAGAGAGAGAGAGAGAGAGAGAGAGAGAGAATAGTCTGTTACATGAAACAGAACTTTTCTTAGAGTTATGAACCTAACCCTGTATATGAACACTCATAAAATCCCCCAAAGCCCAGAGATCTTAGATAAGAGACCATCCACAGATTTGAATACCAGATCAAGTCATAAATCGTTAAGTGGACAATTGCAAATTGACACACGAGTAGAGTAAAGCAAGATCTATTTCATAATCTTTACGTTTCTTATCTGTTTTGAAATCTTTACTCATCTTAATATATCTCATCTTTTATCATTTCTCCTTTAAAGTTTAATTTTTGCTTCTCCATTCCGCTTTTGCACTGAGCTCTTTTTCCTGTTAGAACCCTTGGGTTGAAACAATTCCCCCCCCTCTCTCTCTCTCTCTCTCTCTCTCTCTCTCTCTCTCTCTCTCACTATTGTGCGTCTTTATTTAATGTTCCATTTTTTTCAAATGAGTTTTTGTTGTAGAAGTATTTTCATTCATAAAATCTCACAAAAGAAAAATCTTTTACTCTATAGTATAAATGTGTTTATTGGAATCAACGAATCATTAATATTCATAAAGAAGAATCAAATAGAAGTAGTTACCTTTGTCCTGCTTTAGTTTGAATTACAAAACTTAATATCTTGTTGCCATATTTTGTGAAAGGAAAATATTAATGGGTTATAAGTACTAAATGGTCAGCAGATTATGATAAAAAATCTATTGAACAAGCTAGATATTATATAATGATTATCATTTATAGCAATAAATTATTCTTATACAAAGAATAATAGATTCCAGTGGTACAAAATGAAGCGAAGCAAACATGATTGATTGATTCACGGGGATTATTTATGCCTTATATTGATTATTATGGATAACAATTTTCACCTCTATATAATAATCTTTTGTTTTAGGTTCCCGTATTCATTCAAGATCATAGAGGGAGACACATCGGTTGTACTAAAACATGGAGAGTTTCTTTTGAATGAGATATTACCAATCACCCTTCTCACTCAGTCTGCTTGGAATGACATGTTGCAAGCGATGAAAGTACTCTGTAACGGATGCATGATAGGCCCAGATTAATTAATATTTTACTTATATTGATTCTGTGTTTAGGCAGATTTTTTTTTCTCCATAAATGGCGCTAATCTGGTCTTAAGAATATTTTAATCGCTGATCTTTTGGGATGAAGTCAGTTCAATGATTTGGGTAATTAAATGATACTTGAACTTCTATAGTTATGCACAAGAGAGAGAGAGAGAGAGAGAGAGAGAGAGAGAGAGAGAGAGAGAGCATGAAAGGCGTACTGGATGTATTTTATTGTAGTCATATAACAAAAGAAGATTAATGAATCTCAAGAAAGTTAAAATTTGTTTCCAACTTTTTAAATTAAAAAGAAATAATCTTGCCTAAGGAAAGAAATTTTTCTAATTCTCCTCACCAAAGAAGAACCATTTTCTTATAAAGAAAGATTCAATATTCACTTCCAGTAATGTTGATAATTTGGTTCAAGAAAATTCGTTTTAATTGAATTTCTAAACAAAGAAAAACAAATCAACACTAAAACTCCTGACCATTTGGTAATGAGAAGACAACAAAAATGTTCTTTTCTGTTCACAAGTTATTAAGGGAAATTCATGACAGAAAAAAAAAAAATACTCTGGAACAATTAGTCTTTTTTTGCCTTCAAAGTTCATGTCAGTTTTATTCTCAGAACTTTGGATGTTGGGATCCAGTTACGAGCAATTATGATGTTGACGGAACATTCCGACATTCCAAAGGAATGAAAATTGTTTAGTCATAGCCTTTCTGTGTGGTAAATATGAGCTAATGATGAAATGATAGAAGATATTATTCATAGAAGTTGATGCGAATATCAATAACAACAGTAATAACATGAGTTAATAAATAGAGGAAGAACAGAACGATAATCATGATAACGAATGACAGCAGTAAGAGACGTTTGATCTAACTATACAAAAGGACCACTTAGATAATGTGCCTTTGTCTAATGACCCTGATTTTTTTTTCTCTCTCTCTCTCTCTCTCTCTCTCTCTCTCTCTCTCTCTCTCTCTCTCATTTCATCAACCATTATTTCCTACCTATGACATGATTTAAAATCTTCATTCGTCGATATAGTTATACTCAAAAACGACTATTTTCGTATTGCTCTCAATTTTCAACTCGAAAACAAAACATCCTTATTTTGTTTTTGCTTTTGCTTTTTCCTCTTACTTATATGTCGTGATAAGATAAGGAGTAATTTGGTAATTAAACGATTACTGTTGCTCTAATTTATGCTCAAATTAATCAGTAATTATACCTATGCTTATACCATGTGACCAACTCTTTCGAAATTATATGCATGTATATATGTATGTATAGCTATGGAAGAAATAACTTTATATATGAATATTTCCAGTAAGTATTATATGTGTTTGCATGCTCATGAATGACCTGGTCTATAAAGCAATGTGTTTTACGATGTTTAATGTTAAACTTTGTGTTCAATTATCCCTTGAGTGTCAAAGCATTTTGGGTATTAATTCTTGGGAGGTTTATATGATTTTCAGAATTAACGTGCCAGACATATGTCATTTTAATTAAAATTCCAATTACCATAATGTTTTGGAGTTGGGGGGGGGGGGATGTTGGCAAGGGCGAAGAGTCAGTAAATTCATGTCCCTTTTATCGTAATAATTTATGACTCTTGGTAATAATAACAAAACGATGTGACTTATGGCGTATTCCAAAGCCAGGAAGTAAGAATGTGGTAGTGACATGACCATGTGTTTGTTTTCCTCAGACAAAACAAACTCTTATAATAGATTTCAAAGATTCCTTATACGAATTACCTAGAAAATGTGCGACATGTCTGAAAAATGCTACAGGAAATGAACATGACACGCCTTCAAAGGACTTCCTGACTCCAAGAACCAACAAATTATATCGGTTTTGTTCGGCTCAAATCGAATTGTTGGAAGGTCAATCCAGTTGGGGAGGGCAAATTCAATTGCAAACCTCTTTGCTAAGAAGAATTTCCCAGTAGACACAAATAGACTCCTATTTAGGTCTTGGCTTCGAAATAGATGTGGATTTATTCTTTGATAACTTCCGTTGTTGTGATTATTTTTTTCTATATATAGATATAACAATAATAACGAGGCACTTTTCTTATAAAAATTACTACTTTTTAAGCCAAAGAGATTAGTATATGCATGTGCATGTGAGAGAGAGAGAGAGAGAGAGAAAGAGAGAGAGAGAGAGAGAGAGAGAGAGAGAGAGAGAGAGATTTACTTTGACAGAAAATGAACTTTATACAAATTTTTGAGTTCAAAGAGTGATTCTGCTTTTGCATCTTCCTAGAAAAGATTCCTGAGCAAAATCTTTCCGCATTTCTTGTTTCCTATTTTGTCATGATTTCACTTTTCTAGACATCCTTTCATAAATAAACAAAGTTTCTTTGTGTATCCATTTACTTTATATTTTTAAAGAAATAATGCAATTACAGTAAGGACATATGATGTTAAATTATCATAATCCAGAAAAATAATAATTTTGGGTGTTAACGAGAATGAATTTCCTAGATGTAAAGGGACTATTAAGAGCTATTGTATTCTTAAGCCCGAAATGATAGCAGTTCACAGATATCTATCAGTACCAATTTTTCTCTTTTCTTTAAGACATTATTATTATTATTATTATTATTATTATTATTATTATTATTATTATTAGCTATGCTACAACCCTAGTTGGAAAACCAGTATATTATAAGCCAAAGGGCTTCAACAAGGAAAATAGCCCAGTGAGGAAAGAAAATGTAAAAGAAACGGTTAAAATGGTGTGCCTGAGTGTACCCTCCAGAAAGAGAACTCTATCCAAAGACAGCGGAAGACCATGGTACAGAGGATACAGCACTACCCAGGACTAGAGAACAATGGTTTAATTTTGTAGTGTCCTTTTCATAAAAGAGATGCTTACATAGCTAAAGAAACTCTCATACCCTTACCTTGGAAAAGAAAGTAGCCGCTGAATAGTTACAGTGCAGTAGTTTACCCCTCAAGAGAAGAAATTTCTTTTTTTCGGTTATCTTAGTTATTTTTCAGTGTATGAGGAGAGAGGGGAATGTATAAAGAATAGAACAGACTATTCTGGGTATGTATAGGCAAAGTAGAATTGGACCGTGACCAGAGAGAGGGATCCAATGCAGTACTATCTGGCCAGTCAGAGGACCAAATAACTCCTAGTGGTAGTATCTCCACGGATGGCTGGTGCCTTGCCCAACATACTGCATATATGATTTGCAAAACCGGATTCCTTTTAAAGGGAAAATTTATTTTGCTTAAGTCTTATTGGAGATGGAAGAAAATATGTATCAATCATTATTCACGATAAAAGATTCTATATATTCTATTGGTACACTTTTCTAGCAAAGAGATAAAAGAATAAAACCAGGGAATATAACCCCCATGTAAAAGAGGAATAGTTGTTATTAGAAAGGACAAGATGTACTGAAATGTATGCCTCCCCCTCTCTCCCTTACCCTCTCTAAAAGGGGGGTGGGGAGATTCTGAAACCATTTACCATCACATTGTTTGTTTGGCATCATCTGTTTTGAGATCTGTTTGAATTATAAAAGGAAACAAATAAAAAAACGCTTGAAAGGGTTTCAGCAACGAACTCCATAAGTCATCGAATGTATAATAAGAGTAATTACTTCGTTTTAAATTCGATTCCTTGAGTAAAGGTCAATGGAATTCATGAGGAAAGACGAACCCATGAGACGCTTTTTGATGGAAGAAGCAATTGCCTTCCAGATGCTTGTGTGTGAAGAGGTTCATTGGACATTAATGAACATATAAATATGAGGTTTCTCCTTTTTAGTGAATTAACAGCGATCTTAGAAATGTCTCACCTGAGTTGATGATTTTCCTCGACCTCAAAAAAAAAAAAAAAAAAAAAAAAAAATTAACTAAACTGGAAAATTTAGTCTTTGAAACTGTCCTCTTATGCAAAGGAGGCATCACTCGCTTTGAAGCTTCAAACGGCCCACAATAAAAAGAAAGATGAGGTCAGAAATTTGCCGGAAGTCTGAATCTATTCGTTGTTACTTTTGATCCTGATGCTTCGTCTTTGGGGCGTTTTCTGTTTGTGTCAATTGTTTCCGATTCTTAAGAAAAACTCAGGTTTTGTCAAGTTTTTCTAGGACACAGGTGGTCATCATGAGTAATCTGAGGGGAAATCTCTCTCTCTCTCTCTCTCTCTCTCTCTCTCTCTCTCTCTCTGCAGAAAACAATATTCTATATAGCAAAATGAATAATGATTTCATAGAACTTTTCCTTCAAAATACAATGTTTCTACGCAATCAAAATTCGTTTGAATCCTTCCTCTAACTGCTTTATCCAAAAGTCAATAATAATAATAATAATAATAATAAGGAGAGTTACAATAAACTTCTTTTCAGAAAGATTCTTCAGAAGGGAAGGCCGACGGGATGGGCAATGGTGTAAACTCGTCTAAACAGTTTATACAAGATGAAGAAATAAAGAATGTGAAATAAAGCTAATAATGGAGCTTAATCCATAACGAAAAGTAAGGCTTCAATCAAAGAAGATTCTGTATACAATCTGAATCTTAAATAACTTTAAAATTAGTGAAAATTATTATAGTAATAAAAAGGTTTATTTATCTGTTGATATAGATAAAACACATCAAAAGTTTCGGATGATTTTAAAGTGATATGTATAAATCAGAATCACGTGTGACTTTTACAAGGGTATTCGGCATCGAAGTAAATTTCCATTGAACTTAAGTGTCAGATGAAGCACTTTTAGAAATGCATAAATGTCATTGATAAGCCGGACGAAGGATGCAGGAATGAATATTCTATGTCTCTATCTAATATTACTAGGATGTCTGATGTTCAAAGAAGGTCTATGAATGTTTACTTATGTAAATTTAATCGACATAATGATGTAAAGAATACAATGAATAAGAAACGAAAGTAGTGTATTTTTATAACTTTGTACAGCCTCTTTTTATTCAGTGAATCCTTTCTTTAAAAGTGGGTACCAATAGAAATGGAAAAGTTTGACCAAAATTTACAAAAGCTGAAAACATTATAATATAATTATAGACTTTTCTAAGATGGGAACGTAATCAATTCATTAGCCAACAACAACATCAAAACAGTTCATCACATCAACCTCTTTAGTGACAGTAAAATCGCTTCTCAAAACATCAATAACATCAACAGTGATAAACATTACATCAAATTAAAAAAAATACACATGTTCCTTCTTTTTATTTTTTCATCTTTATCGTTGCTGTATATAGTCTTATCTCTTGAAAATGACAGAGAGAGAGAGAGAGAGAGAGAGAGAGAGAGAGAGAGAGATTCTTGCAGTCTGAAACTTTACATTTGAAAATATTATCTAAGCTTTTCCATAACATTAAACCCTTGGCGTCGTTGTAGTGAGTTGTTCCCTTGAAGTTTTTATCCTGAAACTTGTTCCTCATAATTCACGAGGAGCCTGTTTACTGCATGTTTATTGCATGTTTACTGCATGTTTATTGCATGTTTATTGCATGTTTACTGCATGTTTATTGCATGTTTATTGCATGTTCATTGCATGTTTACTGCATGTTTATTGCATGTTTACTGCATGTTTATTGCATGTTTACTGGACGTGATGATTTCTAGACGCTTTGTCTGTAATGTTGAAAGTTAGAACGAGATTAATGGGCTGGAACATTGTTGCTTTGGGTTCTTATGCTTTCCAGATTTTGACGAATTAGCGTAAATGAAGACAACCTAAAACCAAAGGAATAAGAGAGGACCTTTTCCGGACAGGGTTAAGGGAAGCGGATGTATCTTTGGTCTGAAAATCTCTGAAGTGTAACTTTATTAGATGGAGAATCGTATGAAAGTTTTGAGAAAGATACGCATATTATAAAGAGAGAGAGAGAGAGAGAGAGAGAGAGAGAGAGAGAGAGAGAGAGAGAGCTTTGTATGACTGCACTGTCAATATTAGAACGACTACTAAACACGTACTAAAATTCCAACAATTAACTCATTTATAAAGAGAGAGAGAGAGAGAGAGAGAGAGAGAGAGAGAGAGAGAGAGAGAACTGTATAACAAATGTTAGCAAATGAGTTAATTGTTGGAATTTTAGTACGTGTTTAGTAGTCGTTCTAATATTGACAGTGCAGTCATACAAAGCTCTCTCTCTCTCTCTCTCTCTCTCTCTCTCTCTCTCTCTATGCTTCTCCGTTCACACACCCTTATTCCAATGACATGAATGAAAACCTTCATCCGTCGATATAGTTATTCTCCAAAACGACTATTTTCGTATTGCTCTCAATTTTCAACTCGGAAACAAAACATCCTTATTCGGTTTTTGCTTTTGCTTTTTCCTGTTACTTATAGGTCGTGATGAGGGCATTTTTTTATTTTGATGTTACTCTTCTTAAGATATTTTATTTTTGTTTCCTTTTCTCACTGGGCTATTTTCCCTGTTGGAGCCCCTGGGCTTATAGCATTCTACTTTTCCAATTAGGTTTGTATCTTAATAATAATAATAATAATAATAATAATAATAATAATAATAATAATAATAGTAATGCAACGGGAGGGAATTTCAAGGAATAATTTGTTAATTAAACGAATATTGTTGTTCTTATTATGCTCATATGAATCAACAATTATACCTATACTTATAATGTGTGACCAACTCTTTCGAAATTATATGCATGTATATATGTATGTATGTATGTAGAGCTATGGAAGAAATAAATTTATATATGAATGTTTCCAGCAAGTATTATAATATATGTTTGCATGTTCATGTATGACCTGGTCTATAAAACAATGTGTTTTACGATGTTTAATGTTAAACTTTGTGTTCAATTATCTCTTGAGTGTCAAAGCCTTTGGGTATTGATTCTTGAGAGGTTCAAATCATTTTCAGAATAATCATATCAGTCTCATGTCATTTTAATTAAAATATAATTACCATACTGTTCTGGGGGTTGTTGGGGAGGGGGGGGGGGTGTTGATGTTGGCACGGGCGAAGAGTCAGTAAATTCTTATCCTGTTTTAGTAATAATTTATGACTCTTGGAAATGATAACAAAACGATGTGACTCATTGAGTGTTCTAAAGCCTGAGAATAAGAAAGGGAGTAAGAAAGTGGTAGTGACATGACCATGTGTTTGTTTTCCTCAGACAAAACAAACTCCTATAATAGACTTCAAAGATTCCTTATACGATTTTTCTATAGAATGCGGAACATGGCTGAAAAATACCAGAGGAAATAGGCGTGACTCTCCTTAGAAGGATATCCAGACTCCAAGAACCAACAAAGTATATCAGTTTTCTACGACTCAAATCGAATTGTTTGAAGGTCAATCCAGTTGGGGAGGGGGAATTCAATTACAAACCTCTTTGCCAAGAAGAATTTCCCAGTAGACACCAATAGACTTCAGTTTAGGTCTTAGCTTCGAAATCGACGTAGATTTATTCTTTGATAAATTCCGTTGTTGTGACTATATTTTTCCAGATATAAATATAGCAATAATAACAAGGCCCTTTTCTTATAAAAAAAGAAAATTACTACTTTTGAAGCCAAAGAGATTAGTATATGCATGTGCATGAGAGAGAGAGAGAGAGAGAGAGAGAGAGAGAGAGAGAGAGATTTACTCTGACAGACAATCAGTTTTTGAGTTAAAGGAGTGATTCTACTTTTTTATCTTTCTAAAGCAGATTCCTAAGAAAATTCTTTCCGCATTTCTTGTTTCTTTTATTGTCATAAAATCACTATTCCAGACATTCTTTTATAAATAAACTAAAAGTTTCTATATGTATCCCTTTTCTTCATATTTTCAATGAAATATTCCAATTACTGTAAGGACATATTGATGTTAATTTAGCATAATCAAGAAAAATAATAATTATGAGACTGTTAATGAGAATGATTTTCTTAGATATAAAGGGAGTATTAAAAGCTATTGTATCGTTAAGGCCAAAATGAAAACAGTTCATAGATATCTATCTGTATATACGACTTTTTCTCTTTTCTTCAAGACATTAGGTCGTTGCTGTTGTTGTTATTATTATTATTATTATTATTATTATTATTATTATTATTATTATTATTAATAGCTATGCTACAACCCTAATTGGAAAAGTAGGATGTTATAAGCCCAAAGGCTTCAGCAAGGAAAATAGCCGAAGTGAGGAATAAAAAAAAAAAAAAACGGTTAAAATGGTGTGCCTAAGTGTACTTTCAAGAAAGAGAACTCTATCCAAAGGCAGTGGAAGACCATGGTACAGAGGCTATGGCACTACACAAGACTGGTGAATAATGGTTTGATTTTGGAAGAACTGCTTACCATAGCTGAAGAGTCTCTTCTACCCTTACCAGGAGAAAAGTAGCCAGTGAATAATTACAGTGCAGTGAAGAGGACTTTTTTGCTTATCTTAGTGATATCAGGTGTTTGAGGAAATGGGAGAATGTGTAAAGAATACGTCAGACTGTTCAGTGTATTTAGAGGCATATGAAAATAAGTCGTATCCACAGAGGGATCTAAAATAGTAGTACTGGTGCCTTGGCCAACATATTGCATAATTATATGAGTTGTAAAATCGGATTCCTTTTTATGGAATAATAACTTTGCTTATGTTCCATTGAGGATTGAATAAAATATGTCTCGGTCAATATTCACGGTCACAGAATCTATATTTTCTATTGATACACTTTTCTAACAAAAAGATAAAAGAATAGAGTCAGGGAATATAAGCCCAAGTACAAGAGGAATGGTTTTTATTAGAAAGTACTAGATGTAATAAATGTATTACCCCCCCCCCCCACCCTTTCCCTATCCCCTCTCTAAAGAGAAGTAGGGGAGGAGGGTGGATTCTGAAACCAGTTACCATCACAATGTTTGTTTGGCATCATCCGTTTAGAAATCTGTTTTGAATTATAAAAGGAAACAAATAAAAAGCGTCTGAAAGAGTTTCATCGAGTCTATGATAAGAGTAATTACTTCGTTTTAAATTCGATCCCTTAAGTAAAGGTTAATGAAATTCTTGAGGAAAGACGAACCCTTGAGACACTTTGATGGAAAAAGCAATTGCCTTCCAGATGCTTCTGTGTGTGTGAAGAAATTCATTGGACATTAATAATTATCATATAAATATAATGTTTCTCCTTTGTAGTGAATTGACA
>NC_090749.1:12576737-12579237 GCF_036898095.1 Palaemon carinicauda
ATTTAAGTGTATTGTAATAAATATTGTTAGATTTTTCCAGTGTTTTTGTTCTGTCTTCCCTCAGTTCACCGTGTTACATAAATAATGTACTGCCTACGATTCCTTTAAAAGATTAAAGTTTAAAGAACCAGAACTACGGCCTACACAGGTCGTAACAAGTGGCGACCTTGCCAGGATCGTACGCAGGTGTACTCGGTGTTTGGGGGAGCAGTTCAGCTCTGGAGGGATTTGACAGTATTTATTGTTGATATTTGATTTTGGTTTAGTTGCTTTCCTTCCCATAGGATATTATTTTCATTAAAATGAAGGACTTTACTTTTGACCCGTCGGAATTCTTGGGTTCGGCTGACTGTTTGAAATATTTAGGAGTTTTGACAAGGACTTATTTGGTACAGTGTGCCCGGTGGTTGGAGATCCCTCATAAGTCCTCTGACACTCGGGCCAATTTGTTAAAACTGGTTAAGGAAAAAGTGTCCCAAGATTTGGCTGAGGGTAATGAGGCAGCTAGCGGCCTAGCCAGCGATTTTGAGACTGGCACTGATTTTGGGTCGGACCAAGAAGGATCCATAGTCGATGATGTGAGCATAAATCCTGGTTTGTCCCTGTTCGCTGATTCCCCTGCAGTAAAGGCTATGTATGAAGGTCCGGCCAATTTTCCTACTCCGGCCAGGGCTGTTAAAAATGTTAATATTTCAACTAACCCCTTTTTAGCTGAGGAGGCTGTTCCCAACCATGTAACACCTTCTGCTCATGTAATGGGGCAGGAGGAGTTCCATGTAATTTGTAAGAGAATTGAGTTATTGAAGCTGCAGTTTGAGGAGAACGAGAGGGCCCGGAAACATGAGATCGAGTTGCTCAAGCTTAACCTTGAGTTGGCCAAGGTGCAAGGGTCCCCTAATCATGTTAGTTCACCCAATAGCTCATCATCAGACAAATTTAATATTTCGGGTGCACTAAAGTTAATTCCAGTTTTTGATGAGGGGGAGCGTACCAGAATTTTTTAAAGCTTTTGAGAGGGTTGCTACCCGGTTGTCTTAGCCCACAGAAATGTGGACGGTACTCATACAGTGTAGATTGACGGGCAAGGCAATCCGGTGTATAATGCATTGGAAGAGGGCCTTGCCAGAGATTATGACAAAAGTAAAGGCTTTGGTTCTCAGGGCCTATGAGTTTGGTCCCTGAGGCCTATCGCCAGAGATTCCGAACCACTGGTAAGACCAATTCTATGTCTTATTGTTGAGTAACGCTCGTCTCAAGGAGGAGCAGTTTGACAACTGGCTGAAAAAGTCGTCAAGTTGCTTCCTTCTCTTCCTTGAGGGAACTGATGGTACTGGAGGAGTTTAAGAAGGTGTGTAGTAAAGAATTGAGGGTTCATCTGGAGGACACTAAAATTTTAACTTTGTCCAAGGCGGCTCAGGTAGCTGATGAGTTTGTCCTGACCCATCGGGCTGGTGTCAGGTAACTTTTCGTCCTCATACCCTAATAATAATAGTAATTTGTCTTCTAAGTTGAATAATCCATTTAAAAAACAATCTAGTACCCCAAATAGTAGCATGAGGTGATCATGTTGGTAGTGGCTTCAGAAAGGACTTGAGTGGTGGGCACACTCTGGTTTTTTTCTAACCGTGCAATTCGGGTAAAACTAATCAAGTTAGAGGTAATTGCTTTTGGTGCAATAAGCCAGGGCATCGACAAGCTGAATGTAGAGCCAGGAGCCGTTACCATCCAAAAGAATCAAAATAAGAGTCAAAATAATGTTAATCAGCCTACGCCAATCTCACTAATTTCAAATAATTCTATTTCAGAGAGTAAGAATGGTAAAACTGTTGATCCCCAGGTTAGTAGTGAACCAGATGTAGGTAAAGTAAAACCTGTATTGTGTGAGTCCACTGGTAATTTATGACCATTTAACAAATATGTCTACCCCGGAAAATTGAAATCTGAAACCTCTACACTTTATGTTAAGTTCTTGAGGGACACAGGATCCGCTAGATCTTTGGCGTTGGCAGGGGGTCCTTGTCTAACTTAGTTCCCTATACTGGAGAATACGTGGTCCTGGGAGGGATTTCCCGATACGGTGGTATCTGCTCCTTTAGTAAGGGGTGAGCTGTCCTTCCCAGGGTTATCACAAGGTTACTGAGCTGGCAGTAGTTGAGAAGCCTGCCGATACCAGGAATAGACGGAATCCTTGGGAACGATATGTTTGAGTGCAGAGGGGCAGGAATTATTTCCTATTGTTTCGGTCACGGCTTGCCCTGGTGGCAATAACTACTCGAGCCTCTGCTAAGAGTGCAGCAGAATCTGATATTGATGATGACCTAGATTTAAGTAATTTAGAAGTAGAGTTAGAGAAGCCCGGGCTAGTAGAAGGTAGTAGTAGTAGCAGTAGTTCTAGTTTTGGAGTGTTTAAATTATTGAAATCCGATTGTGACCGTCTCTCTTTCATACAGGCTCAAAAAGATGAATTTTCTTTGAGTTAGGTAATACTGACGATTTGACC
>NC_090749.1:12581737-12604237 GCF_036898095.1 Palaemon carinicauda
ACCTTTTGGCGAGATCAACATAAACTGACGTAATTACAAAGCATCAAACATAGACCCAGACTTTGATTGGCCTTTGGGAATAATGTTACTTTTGAAATTAAAACCTTATGAAGGAAAAACCTGAGTTTGGCTGCGAGTTTTAGAAGAGCATTATTAACACCATCTTTATTAATACGTTCTTTATTATGCCGTGTTTCATTGTAGTTAGTTTGATCAATTCTTTTCTTGTCTTTTTCTTAAGATATCTATGTTATTAATGCTTCGTGCAAGGTTATGATAAGATATCTTTGCGCAAAGTCACAAAGAATATCTTTTACATAATACAAAGAGTACGACTCATTCTTGTATGCCTTTGTGTTGTATATATATTCTTTAAAACTAGAAATCTCTTCAAGTAATTCTTCATTAATATACGTTCAATAACAGTTATCTTTTCAATTTGAAAGATTTAGCTTCCAAAGGAATTTCCAAAACTAAGCTAGCAGTATAATAATCAATACTTTCAAAATAATCGTGGAGATTAATTATTCTCTATATAATTGTATGACTTACATATGTCCTTTATTGGGGGTGGGGTGGGAGTTTGTTGACATGAAATACTGTAAAATATAACATTGCATTTGCAACATGTGACCTTATCTATCTTTTAGTGAAATGAATATAGTAAATAACAATAAGACAAGTCACCAACAGTTTCCGGAGGGAAGGAAGGAGGGAGGTTGTGGCTAAGGATATCGTCGGGATCGGAGATGATTGATTGATTCCTTGATTGATTGATTGAGGGCTGGGTTTCTTTTCATGAAATGTGAAAGCTTCAGGAAATATTGGAACAATAGACTCACACTCCTACACTGTGTGCTCGCGCACGTGTGTGGATTTGTGTGTATTTGTATGTAAGAATGCGTGTATCAGAGAGAGAGGAGAGAAGGAGAGAGAGAGAGAGAGAGAGAGGAGAGAGAGAGAGGAGAATAGTCTGTTACACAATACAAAGAACTTTTCCTAGAGTTGTGAACCTAACCCTGCATCTGAACACTCATAAAATCCCCCAAAGCCCAGAGATCTTATATAAGAGTCCATACCACAGATTGAATACCAGATCAATCATAAATCATTAAGTGGACAATTGCAAATTGACACACGAGTAGAGTAAAAACAAGATCTATTTCATAATCTTTACGTTTCTTATCTGTTTTGAGATCTTTACTCATCTTAATATATCACATCTTTTATCATTTCTCCTTTAAAGATTCATCTTTGCTTCTCCATTGCGCTTTTGTACTGAGCTGTTTTTCCTCTTAGAACCCTTGGGTTGAAACAATTCCTCTCTCTCTCTCTCTCTCTCTCTCTCTCTCTCCTCTCTCTCTCTCTCTCTCTCTCTCTCTCTCTCTCTCTCTCTCTCTCTCTAACACTATTGTGCGTCTTTATTTAATGTTTCATTTCTTTCAAATGAGTTTTTGTTGTAGAAGTATTTTCATTTACAAAATCTCATAAGAGAAAATGTCTTTTACTCTATAGTAAAAATGTGTTTATTGGAATCAACAAATCATTAATATTTATAAAGAAGAATCAATAGAAGTAGTTACCTTTGTCCTGCTTTAGTTTGAATTACAAAACTTAATATCTTGTTGCCATATTTTGTGAAAGGAAAATTTTAATGGGTTATAATTACTAAATGGTCCTGCAGATTATGATAAGGTATAAAATTGAACAAGTTAGATATTATATAATGATTATCATTTATAGCAATGAATTATTCTTATACAAAGAATAAGAGATTCTATTGGTACAAAAGGAAGCGAAGCAAACATGATTGATTAATTCACGGGGATTATAGTCATCAGAAATATTCCTAGACTATTGACAAAGCAGTTGGTCATTTATGCCTTATATTGATTATTATGGATAACAATTTTCACCTCTATATAGTAATCTTTTGTTTTAGGTTCCCGTATTCATTCAAGATCATAGAGGGAGACACATCGGTCGTACTAAAACGTGGAGAGTTTCTTTGGAATAAGATATTACCAATCACCCTTCTCACTCAATCAATAAGATTCTTGACTGTAAGAAAACACTTTCTCTGTTTGGATTGACAAGTTGCATAGCGATGAAAGTTCTCTGTTTGTAACGGGTGCATGATAGGCCCAGATTCATTTCTTTTTTACTTATATTGATTCTGTGTTTATGGAGATTTGTTTTCTCCAAAAATGGCGCTAATCGGTCTTAAGAATTTTTTGGAGCCATTTTCTGCATCCTTAGGATGAAAGGAAATTGAATTTTAAACATGTGACTTTGACCTGTTTAAGCTAAGGAAATCGGTGATCTTTTGGGATGAAGTTAGTTCAATGATTTGGGTAACTAAATGATACTTGAACTTCCAGAGTTATGCTCGAGAGAGAGAGAGAGAGAGAGAGAGAGAGAGAGAGAGAGAGAGAGAGAGAGAGAGAGAGAGAGAGAGAGAGAGCATGGAAGGCGTACTGGATGTATTTTATTGTAGTCAAGAGATTTCTCATTTGCAGGACAAAAATCTGAAGCCGTTTTGAACACGACTTAAACCTCTCCCATCCTTATTTAGAACAGAAGGATGGAAGAATAATTACATGGAATTTCAGCCATAAGATCTGGCACTGGGGCCGGTAGGCCATTCATCGCCAGAGAGTAACTGGATGTTGCTTCAAACTTAAACCTATTTTTAGTTTCTTCCCTTCATATCAAAAAAAGAAGATTAATGAATTTCAAGGAAGTTAAAATTTATTTCCAACTTTCTAGATTGAAAAGAAATAATCTTCCCCAAGGAAAGAAATCTTTCTAATTCCCCTAACCAACGAAGAAATTTTTTTATAAAGAAAGATTCAGTATTCACTTCCATAACGTTGATAATTTGGTTCAAGAAATTTCGTCTCAATTCAATTTCTAAACAAAGAAAAAAAACTCTTTGTAACTCCTAACCATTTGGTAATGAGACGACAACAAAAATATTCTAGTCTGTTCATAAGTCATTAAGGGAAATTCATGACAGAAGAAAAAATACTTTGGAACAATTAGTCTTTTTTGTCTTCAAAGTTCATGTCGGTTTTATTCTCAGAACTTTGGATGTTGGGATCCGTTACGCGCAATTATGATGTTGACGGAATATTCTGGCATTCCAAAGGAATGAGAATTGTTGAGTCATAGCTTTTTTTGTGTGTTTGAACATGAGCGAGAGATTAATGATATTTAGAAGTTGATGCAAATATCAGTAGTAACAACATGAAATAATAAATACAGCCAAAACCAAATACGGTAATCTTGACAATGACAACATTCAGAGACGTTTGATGTAACAACATTACAAAACGACCCGCAGGTGATGTGCCCTCTATTCAATAACCCTAATTCGGGCTCTCTCTCTCTCTCTCACTCTCTCTCTCTCTCTCTCTCTCTCTCTCTCTAAATTCATAAACCATTATTCCAATGACATGATATAAAACCTTTATCGATCTCTATACTCCAGAACAACTATTTTCGTATTGCTGTGAACTTACAACACGGAAATAAATCTTCCTTATTTGTTTCTTGCTTTTGCCTTTTGCTGTTACTTATATGTCATGATTAGATAAGGTCCTTTTTTTATTCTGACCGCAAAGGGAGGAAATTTCAAGGACTAATTGGGTAATAAAACGAATATTATTGTTCTATTTAAGCTCATATGAATCAGCAATTATACCTATGCTTATACAATGTGACCAACTCTTTACAAATTATATGTATGTGTATATTTATGTGTTTATAGCTATGGAAGAAATAACTTTATTTATGAATGTTTCCAGTAGGTATTATGTGCTTGCATGTTCATGTATGCGTTTTAAAATGTTTAATGTTAAACTTTATGTTTAATTATCCCTGGAGTGTCAAATCATTTTGGGTATTAATTCCTGTTAGGTTCATATCATTTTCAGAATAAACGTATTAGTCTCATGTCATTTTAATTAGAATTGTAATTGCCATACTGTTTTGGGGGTTGGTGGGGGGGGGGGAGTAATGTTGGAACGGGCGAAGAGGCAGTAAATTCATGTCCTTTTTTAAGTCAAAATTTATGACTCTTGGTATGATAACAAAACGATGTGACTTATGGAGTGTTCTAAAGCCTGAGAATAAGAATGTGGTAGTGACATGACTGTGTTTTTTTTTCTCAGACAAAACAAACTTATAAAATATATTCAAGATTCCTTACGGGAATTTTCTACACTATAGGTGACATGTCTGAAAAATGCCACAGGAAATAAGCATGATTCTCCTTCGAAGGACATCTGGACTCTAAGAACCAACAAAGTATATCGGTTTTGTTTGACTCAAATCGAATTGTTTGAAGGTCAATCCAGTTGGGGAGGTGAAATTCAATTTGTAACCTCTTTGCTAAGAAGAATTTCCCAGTAGACACTAACAGACTTCTATTTAGGTCTTGGCTTCGAAATACACGTTGATTTATTCTTTGGTAAATTCTTCTTCAGGTACCCTTATTCAAAACATTGCTATAAGGAAAGAAACACGACATTTTTGTTACCAAAGGATACGTATGTCAGAGAGAGAGAGAGAGAGAGAGAGAGAGAGAGAGAGAGAGAGAGAGAGAGAGAGAGAGAGAGAGAGAGAGAGAGAGGGTTGCTCCGACAGAAAATCATCTTCAAAGGAATTTTTAAGTTAAGGATACATGATTGAAGATCCTTTTTCAACATTAAATTACTTTCAGAAACTTTTTTTACATATTCTAGATTATTAGGTAAAACCAGTTGAGAAATGCGAACCCAGTCCACGATTATTTCCAAACAAGGAAGCTTCCCATCCTGTTGCAGTTGAAAGGGAAGGATCATTAAATAGATAATGATATCCTCCAACTCAATTGTTTCTTCATAAGCTCCTGGTGAGAAGCTCAACTCCTGAGAAATCCCTGATGAGTGAAAGAGGATTATGAAAATCACCTGGCATATTATTATTATTATTATTAGTATTAATATTATTATTATTATTATTATTATTATTATTATTATTATTATTATTATTATTATTATTATTATTATTATTATTATTATTATCATTATTATTATTAATTATTATTATTATTATTATTTTCTAGGGTACAACCCTAGTTGGAAAATTAAGATGCTATTAGCCCTAGGGCTCCAACAGGAAAAAATAGTCCAGTAATTAAAGGATATAAACTACAAGAGAAGTAATGAACAATATGAAATATTTTAGGAAAAGTAATACTATTAAAATAGGTCTTTCATCTATAAACTACAAAAACTTAAAAAAAAGAAGAGAAATAAGATAGAAAAGTATGTTTGAATGTACCCTCAAGTTAGAGAACTCCACCACCAAGGTAGTGGAAGACCATGGTACAGAGGCTATGGCACTACCCAAGCCTAGAGAACAATGGTTTCCTTTTGGAGTGTCCTCCTAAAAGAGCTGCTTACCATAGCTAAAGTCTTTCTTCTACCCTTACCAAGAGAAAAGTAGCTACTGAACATCATAGTGCAGTAGTTAACCTCTTGAATGAGGAAGAATTGTTTGATAATGTCAGTGTTGTCAGGTGTATGAGGACAAAGGAGATTGTGGAAAGAATATGCCAGACTCTTTAGTATATGTGTAGGAAAAGGAAAAAATAGCTGTAATCAGCAAGATGGATTCAATGTAGCATTATCTGGTCAGTCAAAGGGTCCAATAACTCTTTAGCAGTAGTATCTCAAGGGGTGGCTGGTGACCTGGCCAAACTATAGTCAGAAAAAATCAGGTTTCATTACGAAAATAAAATTAAGGACGAATATAAAATATAGGTTTACAAGCAATGCTTCCAAGTGTGTAACGAAAGAATTTTTAAACTATATATTCTTATTTTGTATAAGCTTATATCTAAGTTTGTGTGATAGGATAATTACTTAATGTAAATTATTGAAATATTATTGTATTTTGATAATAAAAGTTAAGAAAACATCATATTGAAATAAAAAAAAAATTGATTACAAGCACAATATTACAAACGTTTCATGGAGATACTCACCAGGGGTATGTTTACACATCAACTTTTTGTAGAATATCAAGAGGGATTTGTACTCTACAAATGGTGTTTCTGATCTATATATTTCGACACCAACAATAGAATGTGCTCAACTTTTAACAGTGATGTGATATCATATGATGATAAGCAGCATGTAGTTCGAGTAAAAAAGCACAATTTATAGAGATTGATATCTATAATAATAGTGTTTAGGATTAGTTGACAATGTCCTTGATATTGACATGAATAGATTTTGGTTAGAATTTCAGTTTTTAATCCTAGGGCTGAGTTCCAACTCTCCCCTTGCAGGATATTGGGATCTGATCTACATGTTTAGCAATACATATCATCAGTTTTTTTTACAAACAATTGCCATAACCTACAGCCTAAAAAATCAGAAAAAAAAATGCCATTATTGGAATCATGAATTTTTGATGCATTAATTCAAACTTACCATGAAAAATATGTATGAGTGATTATGGGCTTTTCCGATTTTGAACAGAACTCGAGTCTTTATACTTCTTGTCAAAGATGGCAGCACATGTCGCTTGTTCCATTCATGCGAATTATTCTATACAGTTGGAAAAGGGTGATAGATGATTACTTATGCAGAAATATGTGTGGCAAATGCTTAGACAAAAAGCAATTCCTTAAAATCTTATGAATAATAATTATCACCGTTTGCTACCTTTTGTTGAATGGAGTCCTACCTTTTGCTTAGGACCCGGCCACGTGTGACTTGTGTTTTATCCATTTCCAATCTGACGGGTCATGTCTGTTTCATTCTTCATATTCGCAATTCTCTGCGTGAATTCACTCTTATATTTTTCTTAGGTTGCATATTTCCTTTTTATTATTCGTTAACCGTCCTTCAATTCTTAGAGGGTGTATTTCAAATCTCCCTTTATTCACATTTTTTCCATGGGAGTAAAGTACCTTTTTTTTTTTTTAAATGTAACTTCTTCTAAGTCCCTTTTTTTCATTTTCTTCCGATTGTATAATCTTTTGTTCTGTATATATATATATATATATATATATATATATATATATATATATATATATATATATATATATATATATATATATATATATATATATATATATATATATATATATATACACACACACACACACACATATATATATATATATATATATATATATATATATATATATATATATATATATATATATATATATATATATATATATATATATATATATATATATATCATGAAAATATTCCTTTTAAGATAGAAGCTTTATTGTTAACTAGTCCTCATCTAAAAAATTTCTTAAATGTAAGTAAAAAAAAAAAACTTTAGTAACACTTGTTTGATGAAAACTATCTCCTCTCCTATGCCGTTTTGGTAGCCTGGGTCTGACACATACCTTAAGAATGTTTTCATTCGATCCATATTTGAGAGACCAACTCTTCGTGTTTCTCTATATTCCCCTAAAAAATTTTGTGCCAGCCATTCCACATTTTCTTCACTGAATCTGTAGAACTTTTTGTAATCGTAAGGTAATGTTGTTTGGCGATTTTGGTAAGTTTTCTTTTTACGAATTTGGAGAAAGAACACCATCAGATCCAGTTCACAGGAGTTTCAAGCACCTAGTGAGCTGCCTTAAACTTTTTTAAGCAATTGCTGAGAAGCATAAGCAATTGCTATGTTTTACTCATGGGAAATAAAGCAATTGCTGATAATTTCTAAACATTTGCTTGAGCTTCAGCATCTGCTATAAGCATTCGCTACTAGCACAAGCATTTAATTTGTTTTGTTCATAAGAACTGAAGCAATTGCTTTAAAATCCAAGCAAAAGCATTTAGTGAAGTTTTATTCTCCAGGCCAATTGATTCTTTTCATGGCCAATAGATGACCTTAGTAGTGGATACCAAATGCTAATTATCCCCATCATCCCTCATTACAATTCTCATTACGTCATTTCTGTTTCTATTTGGGTACAAAATTGTAATAAAACCGACGCATGTGAACTTGATGTTCCTAATTGTTGTCTGGCCACAACTTATTTCTCAGAAATGTCACAAAAATGTTACGGAAATATTTCCTCAGCTAACAATCCAGGTATGTCACATGTAATGAAATCGGCGAGACAATCAAGTAATTACAGTTATTTTATCTAATTTTCAGTTACATTTTATGAAACCAAAAGATAATTATTATGATTCATGGTATGACTTGTATTGTTAGTAAGAACTTCGGAGAAAAACAGGAGCATTACATCACGGAAGGCCTAATGTAGGCCATGCCTCCAGTGAATTGTAACGAGTTTCACTTTTACTGCCAATAGATGGCGTCAGACGCACTTTATCCCAAGTAATGTAGTAAATGATTTGACGACCACGTGTGTCAAAAATAAGTGGTAGGAAGGTAGAGGCTACAGAATTGGTAATTTGTAAACTATTCAATTATAATTTCCTTATTAGAAATGAATATTTTCATCAGAAAATACTTTGAACTTTTTATATGTTATCGGAAGCAACCTGAGGTTACTTATAAAAGTGGTCAACATTTCCTTTCTTGATTAGAACACATTGATACTAAGGTATAACTCTGTACAACTGACCCAGGTAACAATCATCAGCATAGTTAAAGTTGGTGGGACAGCGCTGCCCAATTCAATTTCGTTGTGTGGAGAACAGCATTATTCATTGCCAATTTAAGCCAATTAATGAGTACCAGTAATATGCCAAAAGATGTTTGGCTGTAATGTCATTTAATGATCTTGTTATCTGTGTAATCAGCAGTGACATTTCAAGTAACGAAAAAGAAAATTGCCCTTCTTCTTCTGTGTCTTCTTTGCCGTCTGACTGTGTTGCGTCATCTTCCTTGTTGCGAATTTGTTTGTTAATAAGGGCGTTCCAGAATGGAACTCTCACAGAAAGTGAACCATATCTTTTTTTATTTTTGCTTTGTAAATATATGCATGGTAGTAAGGATGTTCCTTGGTTCAATTTAGGTCAAATGAAACCCTTAAGGATAT
Source organism: Palaemon carinicauda (assembly GCF_036898095.1). Lineage (NCBI taxonomy): Eukaryota > Metazoa > Arthropoda > Malacostraca > Decapoda > Palaemonidae > Palaemon > Palaemon carinicauda. The sequence goes on from NC_090749.1 coordinate 12,590,775, forward strand.
TTCGCAAGCAATATAGTGTTTTTTATTCTTATAGCACCACGTCTCTCTCTCTCTCTCTCTCTCTCTCTCTCTCTCTCTCTCTCTCTCTATCTCTCCTATTTGTGAAGTCGCTCTTTAAAGGAAAGGACAGATCAATCACGAAATGTTCCACATCACTCACATGGGAGGGGATTTTATTCATCTTTGGCAATGGAGTCACATAAGAATTTCTTTGTAAAGGGAAATGAGAAAGAGGATAGAAAGTGAATGTTAAACGTAGAAGAAATGCGAGAGTAATTAACGATAACCAAAGACAGACACACAGACAGACACTAGGGGGAAAAAGGAACCCGTCCTAATGCATGGTTCCACAAAGTCCCTCAGTTCTTATCAGCGACACATCCAACCTCACCTTATTACATCACACAATTCGAATCATGTGATTCACTTCAGACTATTTGCAAACTGCAAATGAATATAAATAAGAAATGTGATTAATATCAATTGTATCTATAAGTTAAAAGGGTGTCTTGTACGTTTTAAGCAATTGAATTAATTAAAGAAAAATATTTTCTAATTCCGAGAGATGTTGTAATTCATTTTCTTATTCTCAGAGACTTTTTATTAAACAGAAGAATGTTTGGTCAAATGGATCGAATTCTGCTCCAATCGGTGCTCCAGGAGGGAAGTACTGATGAAGTACATGATTATTTGGTAATATTTACCCGATTGACAATATGTTGCAAATAATGTTACTTCAAATATCAAGTTATCTCCCGATTCTGGAATCCAGTGCATTTGCCTCAAGGAATAACTATAATACGAGATATCAATTGTTTTCTCATTAAAGATAAGAAGGTTATGATCATTCGTATTAAACGTCCAATGATTTGAACTAAACTTTCCTAATCGTAATGCGCAATTACCTATACATCCATTGAACAAACAATCACAATAAACATGGGCAAAACAAAAAGTGTTCATACAACAACAACAACAACTTTCACTCCCAGACCCCTACGAATCTTCTTCTAGAGTCTTATTATCCTCAATCTTTCTTTCCCTTTTTCAAAACCTTTTGAAATAAGGTGAAGATACAATTGTCATTTCACATCTTCTTTTTCCCTTTGAAGCCAATAACTTTTAATCATACATTACCCTTCTCTCAATAATTATCCAATTCATCTGTTGCTGGTATACCTCTCTCTCTCTCTCTCTCTCTCTCTCTCTCTCTCTCTCTCTCTCTCTCTCTCTCTCTCTCTCTCTCTCTCTCTCTCTCTCTCTCATAATTTTCCGAATAAGCTCTTAATCTATCTCTAAAAGATTTATTTTGCTCATCATCGTGTGAAGGTTAATGGTTTAAAACCTATGTCTATCATGAAGCCTCACAGGTAATGAATAAAATTCTTCAAAATTCGAAAAAATTATAAACTAAAATAAAACAATGTTACTAATGAGGCTTTTTAATATCATCCGATAAACATCACAAGAAGAAACCAAATCGTTGAGGATTCATAATTGAGGTGTGTATTATTCCTCTTCTCAAGAGTCCTTCCTTCCCTTAACACCGACAGAGAATGCCATTACTTTCTCTCTCTCTCTCTCTCTCTCTCTCTCTCTCTCTCTCTCTCTCTCTCTCTCTCTCTCTCTCTCTCTCTCTCTCTCTCTATGGATGAAATATTGCTTCCTTATATCTGGATTCGTTATCTTGTTTCTCTCCTCAGGGAGCCAATTGCAGATATTAAGGAAGAGAGACGAAAGGGAAAAAAAATTAAGAAAGGAAAAAGAAGAGAATGAGAGCAACAACAGGGAAAGATCGTATCCCAAAAAAAGCAAAGGAAAGAAAATGCAAAGAGAAACACATTTATTTCCCAAGTATTCAACATTATTATTACTAAGATTTCTTCGTTATATTCCTAAGTGGTGAGGAGAAGACACAGGAACAGGAAACAATTCTCTCTCTCTCTCTCTCTCTCTCTCTCTCTCTCCTCTCTCTCTCTCTCTCTCTCTCTCTCTCTCTCTCTCTCGTATATAATAGGTCTACCATAGTGTCAACTGATGCCCTAAATGCAGTTCATCTTTGGGAGGAACAGCCTGAAATCCCCATTTCGTAACTCAACAGCAGCCTCCTTCTTTCACATCTGGTGCCAGATTCATTAAATCACTTAACACTTTGGTTATTACCTTAAAGTAACTCTGTGTACGTTACACAAGCAATTAAGTGTTCCATGGGAAGGCCATGAAAACTAAACTACTTTTGAGAATGTTATAATTCCAATACTTTTAAGAGAAAGCAGGAAATGCCACCGACTCTTCTCAGTCAAATAAACGACCAACGAAAGGAAATAGAAAAAGTGAAATGAAAATAAATGTCAAATGAGAGCGTATTTGTAAATGTGGTCACTTATACACGAGGAGGGTTTGTATCGAATATCACACAAACAAGAATCTTGGATAAAGAGAAGAAACGTTGCATGAATGAATGAGAGTATTAATGGAAATCCTAAGTAATAAAATACATCACAATAAATGATTTTAAACAAATTAAAAAATGCAAAAGTATGCATTTCAGTTCAGACTAGAAGAAATAAAACCGACATTAAAGATAGATTTGGAAAGAGGCGTTTGATTTCCACAATTGTATACCACTATAAAACATAAGAATTATACTAAGGTATATTTAGAGAAAAGAAAATTAGTCATGATTTCTTCTTTTGAACAATTGACCTGGAATTTGGTGAAGAATCCTTTATAATAATTGTAGGCAGATAGTGAACCTTTGCTCCCAAAATTTCACTTTCCAAAATTGCTCTTTCTTTCCTTTCAAGTTTGTGAGAAAGAATGGCCTGAATTTGATAAGGATGTATGAGAAAGGAACAAGAAAGACAATTATTGCGTCGGTAAAGAAAAATTGGTTACTGCTTAAATGAATAAAAAAACAGACATAAATCAAACAAAATATATCTCCCGTTATTTCTGATTATCTAACTGCTGATTAATTACTATGGAACTATCTATCAATAAACTCAAAAGTAGCAATATCACTTATGTTTGGCGACGTCATTCATTAGGTTGTTGAAAATCTGTTATGTGATTTGAAAAAAGACTTTCCTTGTGCAAGTGTTCATACTGACTATATCTACTTTATTACAAATTCTGATTGAAATTGATTTCAGTACATAAATTGAATATTTATAACTGATATGAATTTTCCCTTTCACATTGGTAGTAATGAATATATGCAATGCATTGATAAATTGTATTATTTAGATTTCATTACATTAATTGATGAATAGTATGCAACCAAAATATTACTTGGCTCATAAAACGACTAAACCAGATTTTTCTTATTTTTATTTGTCTGGTGCTCAAGTGAATCTCAGAAATCTGATCTGAGTGATATTGGGACACAAGGAGACAGACGCAGAGTATCCAGAAAAGGTTATGTAGTATCAAAAGATAGTGAAAAGAAAGAGAAGAGAAATTGAACTAAAATGACAATTATTCGTAACAAGGAAATATGAACAAGCTCGTTAACGTGTTTCTTGAATCGGATTTTAACACCAAACCGGGAATCTCTCTCTCTCTCTCTCTCTCTCTCTCTCTCTCTCTCTCTCCCTGATATTTGCTGCCCCGATGCCTTTCTCAATACTCAGTAGGAAATTTCTGGATATATTTATAGTTGATGTTTTGGCTAACTACCAGCCTCTCTATATGACACCGAGTCTCTTCCAAACACTTCTATTCGAAATATATATTTGGTCATCTGTTCTAATATTTTTTTATGCATCAAAACTGACATTTCAAGTCGAAACTTATTAAAAGTTTTCTAAAGGTAGTCGCTCAATATCATATTTTCAATATTTCTCCCTGTATCTGAGCATCGGAAGTTCATTTGAAAACTCAAGACAAACATCATTGATTTTCTATGTTGTATTTTAAGACCCGGATGGGAGGACTTGTTAATTTGAGAAGAGGTGGCAACGCCACGGGGTTTATCTGCTCAAGCAATCTGAGAAAAGACTGTGATGATAGTTAAGAAGTTATTCAGTGAAGGGTTTCACAGACGAGATACTTTTAATGTGGCGACATTGCTGTCATTGCTGGGCGTTGCTACCAAAAGGAACTTGATTATAATAGCAGTTTCTTATCGATAAGAAATCGCTTATGGGTGTCACCTGAAGAAGTGCAAAAGAAATACTAACTCCGTTTAAGGTGTCATTTTCTTTATTATGTTCTATATTGCAATATGCTGACCACACACAAACACACACACACACTCTCTCTCTCTCTCTCTCTCTCTCTCTCTCTCTCTCTCTCTCTCTCTCTCTCTCTCTCTCTCTCTCTCTCCCGGAAGAGGAATCATCTCCTCTAGAATTGATCTCTCTTTGCTTATTTAGCAGAGTCCTTTTCTCTCTTTTCTTCCGTATCTCTTTCCTGTTATGCGTTTCCTATGGAAGGCTCTCTTTCATCACTAATGTCATCAATTCATTCTCTCAGTTTTATTCAGGGAAGAACTCGCCTTGAGAGAGAGAGAGAGAGAGAGAGAGAGAGAGAGAGAGAGAGAGAGAGAGAGAGAGAGAGAGAGCAGGAAACGAATTTTAACCTTAGTGAAACACCTCATATCTCTTTTCTGAAAGTTTTCCCTTTTCCTTAAAATGTTCTCTTCACTTTGTGCAAAACTTTTCTGTCTTTCTTTCCTAAAGAATGGGATACTGAAGGATATTAGGTAACTTTCCTTTCTTTTCTTACGAAGGAATTCTCTTTGCTTTATTCCAATATAAAGAATGCACCTAAATTCTTTAAGAGTATTCTACGTAACGGTCGTCTATTTCTGTCAAAATAGAAGAGTGCTTAAGTGTTCTTTTCTTTATAAATGTACAAGCTAAGAAAGAAGAAGAATTTATTGAGACCCAAAAGGCCTTGGTGAGACCGTTGATAATGATTAAGAAGTGAGAGCAAGAATTTGGGCTTTATATACGTTTTCTTCTCTCGATGCTGATCATTTCCCTTTTGTGTTAACAATGGTGATAATCAAACAAAAATACTTTAATAACTATTCAATTGATCTTATTGAGCCAATATCCAACTCACTAATGCAATTGGTACAATCTCTGATTTTTTTCTTCTCATGAAGGGCAGGGGGCATTGCCCTATCAAGCAGGACAATTCCCTAGAGATTGACCATATTACATATCTTCATCACCCTAGGCCCCTCTCCACCCAAGCAAGGACAAAGGAGGGTCGGGCAATGGCTTCTGATGACTCAGCAGATAGACTTGAAGGCTTCCCCCAAACCCCCCATTCTTAGCTCACAAGGACGGTGAGGGTATAACGACCAAAGAAACTAACAAGTTTGAGCGGGACTCGAACTTCAGGCTGGCTATCACCAGGCAAAGACGCTGCCACCAGGAATGTAGGAAGGAGTCCTTCTTTTTTTCTTATGAAGGGTTTGCCAAAGAGAGAGCCGACTTTATTACTACTCTTAACTGCAGCTATTTAGTTTGAGTCCATATCTACACTTTATGCTCATACACAATTATAACAAAACCCTAAATTACATTATAGCATTATAGTTGACGATTATTAACATCAGGTTTATTTACAACCTAAACAAACAAATCAATTTGATACAAAAGTGCATATTATTCAAAATTATTGTAAGCCTCCTTCGCCACCCAAGCAAAAACAAATAAAAAATCTTGAAAAATTATGAAAAATGATCATATCATGATGTAACTGAGTAATTCAATTACATGTCATATTGCTTTGGCCTGATGGATATGATTTTGCCTAATAAATACGTATAGTATTTACAATTCAGTGAAATTGTGATATGATAAGTAATTAGGCATTTGGATTATAATACAGTATATGCATTGCCCTTTTTTACGTTTTGCCTATTAGCAGGTGACCATTGTGGTTACTCTTTGGCATAATTCCTGTTTTGAAAAAAATCAACAATTTTTTTTTACAGACCCGTTTCCAACACCATCTATTGTCAACTAAGAGAAATGGCTATTCATTTTTAATCTGTAGGGGAAGAAGTTTCTTGAACAGGAGTAATTTTTGTCGTATTCACGTAAATTATTGTTTTATATAAAGTTTACTATTTACAATTATGTTTTATTTGGTATAATGTTTTCATTTATAGATAAATTATGTCAGACTAATAGAGGTAATGGCTTTGAAAGACAGATGGACTTTCTTCCCCCCCCCCCCCCCCCCCCCCCCAGCCAATGATGAAATCGCCAATATAGACAACATGAATACCAAGACTACCAACGCAAAAGGATACAGTATAAGGTAATATAAGAGCAAATGAACAGCCTTTGTGACCTTGTATCCTGACAAATAGAATATATATTAGATTATAATATAAAGCGGTTGTTACTATCACGACTCAATCCATCATGTTTTTTTGTGATTGAAAGTCTTTTGAGGTTACTTAAGTTTCATAGGTTTTTCTGACTGGTGGATGGCCACTGAAGAAGTCAGGTGGTGTGATGACGTCATAAGCAAAGAAGAAGACGAAAAAGAAACTTTAAACACATTCTCTTCTATGTGTTTTCATCCTCTCAATGATTATAATCAAATTTGTGTTCTTTTGTTCAAATGTGAAATGAAACCAATTATATTTCCTATTTTCAAAAGAGAATTACACTGGTCTGGTATTCCGTATCGGACAATGTCTACCGATTTGATCAGTGTCGTACAACGTTACTGGATGCCATTTAAATTTTCATTTTTTCTCTTTGTCGTATTAGTTTTTTTCATGTTTTTTTCCCTTTAAAAACTGACATTTATAGTTTTCCTATTATTCCAAAGAGATGCTTTTTCTCTATATTTTACAAAACTAAATAAGGAAGCAAAAAATGTTAAAGTAAGAGAAAGGATAAATGAGAATAGGTATTAAGGATAACTCTTGAAAAAATAGAAAGAATAATCTTTTATAAACTAAGTGACGGAAGTATTAAAAACGTTACTATAAGAAAATTCCAGTGGAATGATAAAGAATACAACACTAAGAGAAGGTCTGTCAACCCCTGGAAAAATAGTGTTTGAATCTCATTGCTTGAAGCCTTAATTCCAAAGGGGAAAGTAGCCGAGTGAAGAACGGAAATCAGGAAATGAATAAACCATAAGAGGAATCATAATTAAACATAAAATATCACAAATTCCTAAACGTCAAAATAGATATATCATAAATACAATATGAAGTATGACTTATTATGTCAACCAGGTGCTCCTCCCTTCGAGATAATATTCCTAACCTTACGTTCTACCACACGTCTTCTCACTTGATGTCTCTGTCCCCTTTCAATGGAAAACAAATTCAGAAGCGTTTCATTGACTCATATTTTTCTGGTCCTTTTCATGAAACCTGATAAGCCTTGACACAAACTCCTTCATTCCTTCCTTTCTTCCTTGTGACGTTTCTATTACCCATAGAAAAGCGATATCTTTTCGCCTTCCAGAAATCCTTTCTGTTGGGTCCTATTTCTGTCGCCTCAGACCTTCTCTCCCCCAGAAATAGGTTCTTTCCCTCTTTTCTATTAAAGTATCTCTTGATTTAAATTAGTTGTAGCTGCAACTTGTCGCTTTACAAAATGTGTGTGTTACTTTTGTGAAAAGGGAAACCCTTTTCGACCAATATCGTTTAAATATAAGCATCCTAGAGATTGACGATACTGTCAGAATCCTCCTCCTGATATGAAAGATCCTGAGAAGAGAGAACCTCACCTTCTCTTCTCTCTGATCAGCATCTAAATAACACACAAAAGGTAACCGAAGTGTACAGGAACTTTTCATTTCTGAGACAAAATGTTTAACTATTTGCTCTCTCTCTCTCTCTCTCTCTCTCTCTCTCTCTCTCTCTCTCTCTCTCTCTCTCTCTCTCTCTCTCTCTCTCTCTCTCCCCCCTTTACTAATTCTTCTGTAATTTGACCCAAAGAATGTCAAAATATATATTCCTCATTTGATGTGAAATGTAGTTAAATGCTTGAAGGTTGTTCTGTTTCGCTATATAAAATAGAAGTAGTTTTTATCAAAAAGCAAGAGAGAGAGAGAGAGAGAGAGAGAGAGAGAGAGAGAGAGAGAGAGAGAGAGAGAGAGAGAGAGAGAGAGAGATTGCTATAGCCCTATGAATAGCTTTAAATCTGAAGGTTGAGGGAGGTTCCCTTCCTCTTCAGAAATGGCGAAAGTCATTATTATTTGACCTGAATCTTTCTGTCTTCCAATTCTAGAATGTTCCTTCTCTCTCAAAAAATTACAAGGAATCCTATTACTTTGCATGAATGTCCTTCAAACGATAGTTTCATTCTTCCTAAAATTAAATTTTTTTTTGAAATTGTGATGAAATATATAAGATAAAGTACTAATGAAATGGATTATTTATTTCTAACTAAGAGAGTGATAGGAGAGAGAAACTACAGTATTGTGTTATTAATCCGGTGAACAAAAGAAACTTGATAAATTACCATAACAAAGGAAGATAATTAGATCACTGCTTCAATAAACCTTTTCCGTAATGAAGAGATTGATGAAGAGGGAATAAGAGGAAGGAAAAAGAAAGTCAATGTAAATATTTCTTGAGGATTTTTCAATGAACGAAGATGTTATTAGGAAAGGGTAACAATATCATACCTGATCGAAAAATGTTATGAATTGTGACGGGCTGAGAGAAGGTTGTGACTCAAAGACAGTATGAAAGCAACTGGGTAAATTTATTATAGAATACTTTCCTTTATATACAAAACCTCCAAGCAACAAGAAATTTCATGTTCTAAAAACAGACACTGTTACAGAGAAAGCAGCAGACATGTTTATTCTGCTTCTTTTTAGTGCGATGGAAGAGCGAAGATACAAACATAATATATACACAAAATGAACGATGTACAGTCGTGTGACACACGGTTGATACATGGCTCCCCCCCTAAAAAGACATATTGTACATGTTAAATAGGGTGCCTTGATCTAGAAAGGCGAACTGTAGGCGGGTCATCTGGCAAGAGATAAGCAGGTTTTAGACAATCAATGGAGACCTAGTCTTCTTTGCCAAGAATGTTTAGTACGAATGCTTTCGGACTGCCTCGGATCACTAGGAAAGGGCCCGTGTAAGGGGGCGTTAGCGGTGGCTTGGTAGTGTCGTTGCGCAGGAAGACATGCGTTGCAGAGTGCAAGTTTGTTGGTATGTGATGCTTTGCTTGGGGCTTGCAAGTCTGGCGGCAGGAGTGAATTTTCCCACGACGTGACGTATGCGCTGGAGATTGTCGGAGGAGGTTTTAGAGGGAAATATTCAGTAGGGACGACCAACGGGCTGTCATACACCATTTCAGCTGCCAAGACGTCGAGGGCGTCTTTAGGAGTGGTCCTTAGTCCCAGGAAGACCCAGGGAAGCTGAGTAAACTAGTCGGAATCCTTGCAGTGGGACATCAAAGGTGCTTTGAGGGTGCAATGAAAATGTTCAACCATTCCATTTGCAGCTGGGTTGTAAGCCATTGTCTGATGTACGGTGATGCGCAGGAGATTCGCTAATGATGTCCACAATTGTGAGGTGAAAGTGGTACCCCTGTCAGAAGTAATATGCTCAGGGATACCAAATCTTGCAATCCATCCTGAGAGTAAGGCAGATCTACATGAGGAGGACGTTGCAGTTTCCATGGGAATGGCTTCAGGCCAACGAGTGGAGCGGTCGATGACGGTAAACAGGTAACGATGTCCTTGTGATGTGGGTAGAGGGCCTAAAAGTCAACATGAATGTGTGCGAAACGACGCTGAGGTTGAGGAAAGGTGCCCACTCATGAATCCGAGTGTCGATGTACTTTGGAAGTTTGGCAAGAAGTACAGGCACAAACCCAATCCTTAGCATCCTTAGAAATGCCATGCCAAATTAACTTCGCCTTCAGCAGCTGTGCAGTAGAACGGCTCGAGGGATGTGAAAGGCCGTGAATGAAATCAAACACCTGCCGGCTCATGGGAGCAGGAATCCAAGGTCGCGGTCTACCAGTACTGATGTCACAGAGGAGGGTGGTGTTGGAGTCTTCGAGGGGGAAGTCTTCCCAACGGAGTGACGTGCAGGATGTCCTACATGCTTCATATTCTGGATCCTGTAGTTGGGCTTCAGGCAGCGCGTTGTAATCCAATCCCAGGTGAACGGTAGCCAACATGTTTCTTGACAGGGTATCAGCAACGGGATTCATTTTTCCAGGGACGTATTGAAGGGTGCAATTGTATTCAGCCACGGCAGAGAGATGTCGGCGTTGCCGGGCGGACCAGGCATCAGACTGTTGAGTGAAGGCGTGCACCAGAGGCATGTGGTCTGTGAGAATGACGAAGGGCGTACCTTCTAAGAAATGGCGAAAGTGACGGACAGCCAAGTGCACCGCCAGCAATTCGAGATCGAAGGTAGAATAACCCGATTCTGCCTTGGACAGTTTTCTGCTGAAGAAGGCCAATGGGCGGGGCGAGCCGTTGATCACCTGTTCGAGTACTGCACCAATAGCGATGTCGCTGGCATCGGTGGAGAGAAGGAGAGGGGCATATGGGATAGGAAAAGTGAGAGCCGCAGCAGTTAATAGGGTCTTCTTTGCATTGCAGATGACCGCTTCTTGAAGGGGACCCCACTTTAGGTCCTTTGGCTTGCCCTTGAGGGAGGCGTAGAGGGGAGCAAGAGTGGCGGCAATGGCTGGCAGAAAACGGTGATAATAGTTGATCATGCCCAATAATTTCTGCAGAACTTTGACGGTCGAGGGCATGGAGATAGTCCTGAACGGCTGCTACCTTCTCAGGGAGGGGATGGACTCCTTGAGGAGTGATGCGGTGCCCTAAGAACGACACTTGGTTGGCTCAAAAGGTACACTTGTCGTACCAGACTACAAGGCCGTTTTGTTGCTGGCGGTCGAGCACGATGCGCAGGTGACGGAGGTGTTCCTCTTTTGAGGAGGAGAACACAAGTATGTCGTCCACATAACACACACAGAAAGGGAGGTCCCCTAAGATGTCATCCATGAGACTTTGAAACGTGGCCCCAGCATTACGAAGGCCAAAACAGGAATAATTGAAGGTGTATGTACCAAACGGAGTGGTGATGGCAGTCTTGGGGATGTCTTCTGGGTTCATAGGCACCTGATAATACACCTTCAGGAGGTCGAGCGTAGAGAAACCCTTCTCTTTGTGCAGGTAAGAGGTCACGTCAGCAATGTTTGGAGAGGGTAGCGATCCGGTTCTGTTTGCATATTCAGGCGCCTGTAATCCCCGCACGGACAGAGGGAGCCATCTTTCTTCAGAACGATGTGTAAGGGTGACGACCATGGGCTGGAGGCCTTTTGGCCAAGGCCCATTTCCTCCATTTCGGCGAACGTCTGTTTGGCGGCTGCCAATCGTTCCGGTGCCAGATGTCTGAATTTTGCGAAGACTGGGCATTCCCGTCGTCTTGATATGGTGATAAATACCGTGCTTGGCAGGAACTGTGGGTGTTTGGCGTAGTTCTGGATGGAAAACTTCCGGATACGACGTGAGGAGGTGGGCGTAGGCATCAGTGGGTGTGCTGATGTGGAGAGCGAGGTTAAAGGGGGCGAGTTGAAGAGGTGTTGACAATTACGAGTCTACGTTGACCAATCGTGGGTGGGCGACATCGACCAGAAGGTGGAAATGAAAGAGGAAATCTGCACCGAGGATTGGCAAGGTAACGTCAGCAACGAGAAACGTCCAATTAAATTTACCGTTTCGGAACGATAATGTGAGGTTCTCGTAACCATTGGTGGGTATCGCAGATCCGTTGGCAGCCACCAAGCGGATGTTGGTAGGCGTAGACAAAATACGTCGTGTCCTGAAGAGTTCCCTTGGCAAAAGAGAACGACAAGCAACAAGAAATTTCATGTTCTAAAAACAGACACTGTTACAGAGGAAAAAGCAGACATGTTTATTGTGGTTCTTTTTAGTGCAAGGGAAGAGCAGAGATACAAACATAATATATACTCAAAATGAACTATGTAAGATCGTGTGACACACGGTTGGTACCTAATAAAAGATATTGATAACGTTGACCTTTTATATAAAGACAAAAGTGTTTGTCATGTGATTAATGAGCGAGGAAGCATTTGATAATGCTGAAACGAGATGTTAAAAGCTACACTTTCTATGGATAACAAAAATATCACACTGGTTTCGATAAATAGATTTACTTTCCCATTATTTTTCAGATGAATCTGAATACAAGAAAACAAAGAAAAAAAGACGAATGAATATATACTAACAGTGTCCAATGGAATTTTTGATAATTCAATCTAGTAAATATCAAGTCTAAAGTTGTAAATGAGTAAATTACTCACCAATCTTTTTCTGATATATGTTACTTTATTCGATGCATATATTAACGCTCACATTTTATATGGTCATATAATCACGCTAACATATTCCTCGAAAATAAATTAGACAATCGCGTGATGAAGAAAGACGCACTGATGTAATCCTTGGTCCAGATGAGGGCAAATCCTTCGTAAGATAAACGATAACAGTATTTTGTTATGGCCGAAAGGTGTCAACGTTATTTCATATGGCAAAAATCTCTGTCCATATAAAGTTACTTCTTCAGCATACGTTACTAAAGGACCCTGAAGCAAAAGTGCTGCTGTTGGGCTTTCCTGTTTCCTCACTTGGATGAGACAGATCCCTTCTGATGGATGCCCTTTTGCTAAGGCTGAATTACTCTTAACTTTAATTAATGGATTCGCCATTTTGGTTCCATTATTTATATATATATATATATATATATATATATATATATATATATATATATATATATATATATATATATATATATATATATATATATATATATATATATATTTATATATGTATATATATAAATATATATATATATATATATATATATATATATATATATATATATATATATATATATATATATATATATATATATATATATATATATATATATATGTATATATTTATACATATATATAGATATATATATATATATATATATATATATATATATATATATATATATATATATATATATATATACTGTAAATATATATTTATATGTGTGTGTGTCCCTTTCTGAGTGAGGATATTTTAACCTGGTAAAAGGGTTTTTGCCTGGTCATGGCCAGCAAAGATGTACTAGACATTTTGTTAAATGAAATGTTAAGGTATAGCTTAGGTAAATACACCCATCAAGATACAAGGTGATCGAGATTAAATATTTCTCATCTTAGCATCTGTAAGGAGATGAGGCAAAGCTTCAAGTTGTTTTCTTACTGAAATGGTGAAGAAAGTTATATAGTGAAATGTTCAAGCTTAGGAAAGTAGGTTTGAGATTAACCAGTGCCTTAACATTTGTGACGTAGTGTATTGATCGATAACATCCGTGTGTGTATATCACAATATATATCATATTCACATCAAGTTATGGCTGGAAGGTGTTGACGTGTGAGACCACAACGTCAATCATTGAC
>NC_090749.1:12606129-12661129 GCF_036898095.1 Palaemon carinicauda
AGATCGGGGTGATGACGTCACAAGTCTATTGGAAATAGGATGAATATTTCCGTGAAAATAATCTAAATTCTTGTATAAAAATAAACGGATTTATCTTGGTAAATTATTTTTTTTTCTTTTACTGTTATACAGTATCTATTTTCAGTAAAAAATACTTTTAAAAAAAAGTTTTAATATCTGGCGAGTTCATATTATATTTCTGGTGACGTCATATCACCGGCGGAAAGCGACCGGGCAATACAGTGATTTCCTTCCAATAGGCTAACGATTAGTATTAGTTTTCCCATTATCGATATATTAAGTAACGATACAAAGTATTTTGTGGGTCTGTATCGTCATGAGTACTACGTAGCGTAAATTTAACTGTACGCTAGTTTTATTTAATCTCTGATAATATATCGATGTTTATTTATCTAAAGAAAGTATACTAATAGGACAAATATTTTCTTGAAAATAATATATTTCCTTTTACATTATAAAAATCAAATACTTTTGCTTGGTGAGTTATTATTTCCTTTTCATTTTTTACAAGAAAAAAGAAAATGAATTTACATATTTTGCAAGTCATTCTTCGTAGTTTACGTCACGTGTCTTGTGACGTCCTGTATCTGGCAGAAGCGCTCTGGCAAACCATCGAAACACTGAGTAACGATAACAAGTGTTTTAGTGGTCTGTATCATTAGTTATGAGATTAGTACAATTTACAGTAAAATTAAGAAGAAAAGTCTGATGATGTCATATTTCTGGCGGAAGGCGAGAGGAAAATCAAGTGATTTCCTTCTGATGCGTTACTATTCCCATAATCTAAACACCCAATAATGATATAAAAAATCTTTCTTTTAATAATTTTCAAAGAAATATGAAGATTTAACTGAATTAAAACTCAAAATACGGAGAGAGAGAGAGAGAGAGAGAGAGAGAGAGAGAGAGAGAGAGAGAGGTGCGTATTCCTTTAATAACTAATAATAAGGTTCATAAATGAACTGTATGGAAATATGATACCCTATGACATAATGGCGCTGTTGTAATATTCATTATGAAGAGATTTTGAATGTCAAGAAAATTATATAAATCAGTGTTATCAAAGAGGTGGAGCTGGGGGGAGAGGGACTGCTCCCCGCACTCTAGTTTTGGTGTTTGAATGTGCGTGGATGTAGTATGATAGAGAGTAAAAGATGTGATATTGGAAGTATGTTTAGAAATAAAAGGATGGATATATTGGCTTTGTGTGAGACATAGATAAAAGTGAAAGGTGAAGTGATGTTTGGTGAAACGTCTGGTAGAGTGTCTGGGATTGAAAGGGGAAGAGCAAGAGAAGGTGTGGTTTATTGCTGAGTGAATGAATGACAGGTAAAGTAGTGGAATGGAAGGTGATATCATCTAGGTTAATGTGGGTAAGGGTTAGGTTGGGTAGGGAATGTTTCGCTTTTGTCAATGTGTACGGGCCAGGTTGTGAGAAAGGTGAAGAAGAGTGGAGTTGTGGCGGGATGTTTAAAAAATCAAGCCCCGCACCCTGAATCACACCTACAGACAATTGTCTCAACAAAACAAACTTTCCCCTTACGTTATCTATACCAGACTCTTATACATCCGTATGTTACATAAATGAAAATATTATTAGATTAATGTTGTCTGGAATATGTTGACAGAAGACTAAAAGGAAATATGATATTGGTTACTTAATCTACCTTCTCTCTCTCTCTCTCTCTCTCTCTCTCTCTCTCTCTAATCGACCATTTTTACTAGTATTCTATCCATCTATACCTGGCTACAACCTATCCCAGTTGACTAACGACCAAGTAAACTATCCCCTGTTTTCATTGGACCATCAGCGGCGCCAAAGTATTGAAAAGAACGAACCCAATCCGCCTCATTTCGTCCAAGAATCGAACGCAGTCTCTCTTCGTGGAGGATTGACTGTCACGGCCACTACAACGTGAGATTATTAATTTAAGAGTTGTGATCTGCCCAAGACCTATAGACCTCTTTCGGTAGGTCTTGATTTTGCCTCAAACATATTTATGAATAACTAAATCTCCTTCGTCGTCTTCATTTATTTAAGAAACCAAGTGGCTGACCGTTTCGTCAGTCTCCTTGAAATTCGAAGCATGATTTCAGAAGTAAAATTCCTTTATAATCATATCTAATTTATGCTTGATCTCTGCCAAAACCCAAATCATAAGATTAGACAAATAAATGGACATCAACATTTTTCTATTTTGATGTTCCCACAAATTTTATCCCAACATTAATCATTAGTTCCATGTTGTTTAGATTTGGAGCAATGGTATAGCTCATATATGAAGGCTCACGTCTGAGGGTCGGGGTTTGCCGTGTCTGACACCGCTTGTTCTATTTTGTCTCATTTCCCACTACTTTCTATTATCCTTTTTGGGTTTATCGTAATAGAACGTTGAAGATTGGATGTTTTATTTTACCAATAGAGAGGGAAGGGTTGATTAGTAAATCTCTCTCTCTCTCTCTCTCTCTCTCTCTCTCTCTCTCTCTCTCTCTCTATATATATATATATATATATATATATATATATATATATATATATATATATATATATATATATATATATATATATAACTAAATTACCGCTGTGAATAGGGAAGAAGGTAATCTATATTTGCTATAGTTCTCCACAACTCCCTATCTTTACTCTCTCCCTCTAAATCTAACATTAAAAATTTGTGAGATAGTTTTCATTAATACAACTGTTGTTATGAAATATTACGACAAAATAGAGGAGCAGATCTTCCTGTTTCCCCTTAAACTAAAAAGACTACATCTAAACCCCGAATTGTCGAGCACTTTCATTAACACAAACATACTTGGGAAGGTTAGACTTGTTTTTACTCTCACACTATTTACACTATGTACTTGTATCTATAGACATCCCGATATATAGAATACGAACAGTTAATTCAATCTTTTTATGTTATTAACTATTGTATAATATCAATATTGTGATTCATGAAATATAACTATGAAATCAAACAAATGTCTAAAGGACCCCGGTCCATCTTGGAAGGGATTCTGCATCTATTGCTAAAGTTCTGAAGACTCTGGATCCTTCCAATGTTTATGGGGAGGCAACAAAGGAAAATATTCCAAAATGTCTGGAAGTAAAAGGGCGATAATTCTTCGACTTTGTTGCCGGCATAAAGAAGTTTCCAGGTTATTGGGAATTCTGGAAACCTATGGAATCCAGTTCTGGTTCTAAGGTCAATAATGACTTTTGCGCTTTTTGGCTGACTACGATAGCCTTACTAACTCTCTTTAAGATTGCCTACTTTTGCATGAAGTTCGACATTTTCATCATCAAAATTTTCATTGGTAATAGTGAGGGGCCAGATGTCGTTATGGTGGGCCTACTTAGTTAAATTAAAAATTTCAATTGAATTCTCTCAATGTTAAAGATGTCACTGTTTGATGTTGAGAATTATACCATCAGAAAAATCTGAAGAGTGTGAATTTGCTTCATATAAATATCAATAACATTTACAAAAATACTCTAACCGAGTATCTAAGACCTACGCCTTAGATGAATCAATAAAAATATCAGGTCCCAAATATTATGGAAAAATATTCTAGTATAAGAGATTTTAGTTATTTGCTTTTGTAAATCCAAAGAACAACCATTTTTTTTGTACGAAAAAGGACAATTTCCCTGGAAATTTCAAATAATGAGAGACATCACATAGACGGGTGATCCATACTCTCTCTCTCTCTCTCTCTCTCTCTCTCTCCTCTCTCTCTCTCTCTCTCTCTCTCTCTCTCTCTCTCTTCCTTTTCATCATAATAACCCACATCCTAAACCCTTATTATGATTCATGGAATGAAAACTGTCTTCGAAATCTCATGGAAACTCATTATGGAATTTTTTCAAATCTATTTCTCCGAAGACGAGAGATTTTTCTCTGTGAATCTAACGGTTAGTCTGATAACCTTTAAAGGTTTAAATGTCGCTCGTGAATAGCAGAGGCATGGGATACTGATCATGCTCTAATAGGACAATGCACTAGAGACATATGGTCTAGGCCATAGACCCCTCCCCATCAAGCTAGGACCAGAGAGTGCCAGATAATGGCCGCTGATTCCTCAGCAGATAGACCTACCGTATAGGCTCCCCTTAAACCGACCCCATCCTTAGCTCTCAAAGATAACGAGGTGTCAGACACTACAAGAAGCTATGGAGCTAGAGAGGGAATCGAATCCCAGTCCAACAGATTGCCAAGCAGGGACCTTTTTAATCGGCCACCAAAACCCACAATCTTCAAAATAGAAGAAACTGCCCTATATTTCCTTTATTATTCATTTTACTCAGTTGACTCTCTCACGATTCATTGACATAGTTATTCGTGACCACAATTATTGTGTTATCGACCCATTTAGGCCACCAGCTGTGTTTAAGGTCTTAAAATGACTTGCTTAGGATAATGAGGTATCGTTCAGATTCTCTCTCCTAAGGTCCCAATTATAATGGATTACGAAAAAATTCTTGACGTCATCACTAATTCGA
Source organism: Palaemon carinicauda (assembly GCF_036898095.1). Lineage (NCBI taxonomy): Eukaryota > Metazoa > Arthropoda > Malacostraca > Decapoda > Palaemonidae > Palaemon > Palaemon carinicauda. The sequence goes on from NC_090749.1 coordinate 12,610,658, forward strand.
TAAAACCACTACATTTATTATTATTATTATTATTATTATTATTATTATTATTATTATTATTATTATTATTATTACTTGCTTAGCTACAACCCTAGTTGGAAAAGCGAGATGCTATAAGACCAAGGGCTCCAGCAGGGATAAATAGCCCAGAGAGAAAAGGAAATAAGGAAATGAATAAATAATATGAGAAATAAGGAACAATTAAAATAGAAAATTTTAAAAGCTGTAACAACATCAAAATAGGTATTTTCTTCATAAATTATAAAAAGACTTATGTCAGCCTGTTCAACATAAAAACATTTGCTGCAAGTGAAAAACCTTTGAAGTTCTACTGATTCAACTACCCGATTAGGAAGATCATTCCACAACTTAGTCACAGCTGAATTAAAACTTCTAGAATACTATGTAGTGTTGAACCTCGGGCCTAGTATTACAAACAGGATGGAACTGTCCAGGAAGATCTGAATGAAATGGATGGTCAGAATTATAGAAAAATCGTATGCAACATGCATAATAAACTAATTGAATGACGGCGCTAGAGATTAATATCTAGATCAAAAATAAGAAATTTGATAGACCTTGAGTTCCTGTCCAACATCTTAAGATGAGAATCAGCAGCTGAAGATGAGACAGGAGAACAATATTCAAAACCAGGTAGAATGAAAGAATTAAAACACTTCAGAGTAAATTGATAACCAAAAATCTTAAGACTTTCTTAATAAGCCAATTTTTTTTTTGGAGGGGGGCCAATTGAAGAAAACACTGACCTACTGTGTTTCTCAAAAGAAAATTTACCATCGAGAATCACATCTAAAATCTTTAGTTATAAAGAGTTCCAGAAACATTACCAAGGCTGAGATCCGGATGTTAAGGAGCCACTGTCCTTGACCTACATACAACCATACTTTGAGTTTTGTTAGGATTCAACTTCCTACCCCATAGCTTGCACCATGCACTAATTCTAGCAAGATCTCTATTAAGCGATTTAGAAACTCTAGATCTAAATCCAGGATATGGAATTGATGCAAAGAGAGTAGCATCATCTGCATATATAACAAGCTTGTTTTCGAGGCCAAAATACATGTCATGTGTATATAAGATGAAAAGTAATGAGCCAAGAACACTGCCCCGAGGAACTCTAAATACCACATTCCTCTACTCACCATGGTGCCCATCAACAACAACTCTCTGCGATCCATTACTTAAAATATCAATAATGATGCCATGTAAAGATCCATCCCCTTTGGGTTTCAATACAAGTGGCTCATGATTGACATGGTTAAGTGTGACGAATACAACAAATATTATACAAAAATATTCTTTTACCCTAAGGTCAGGAGTAGTATAGTATCAGAATAAGAGTAGTGTTATATCGCTATAGGAGATGGCAAGATGGTGATATAGGCAGTGTTGCCAGATGCCCTTGGCAGAATTTCTGTATATTTTGTTCATTTTTTCTGTAGATTTAATGAAATTTCTGTAGATTCCTCATATGTACTTTATTTGCTTTTTAATACAAATATTTGAAGTTATTGATGCATAACTAAAAAAATAGCATAAATTTACATGTATAGACAGGCTTTAACGTAATTTTGTAGAATTATGTTTTGATGTTTAAATTTACATAATTAATATAAATGTTAGTCCCTTTATATGTAGACACACTACCATAATTATAGAGATTATTAAAGCGACAATGCAATATTTTCTAGGCCTACAAAGAATGACACTAATGAAAACAAAATTATATGTCATAATTAAAGCTTATGGAGAATTCTGGCTTTACCCTTTAATGATAAAGGTACTTGGCAAGTTATTAGTAAAACAAAAATATTAGTTCACCTATTGTACTCCTAATTACTACACTAGACTGGGAGATATGTTGTTGGAAATGACCATACTAATCCTCATCACTATTAACAGAAACGTTCCGGAGTAGCCCATCCAGTAAATAACACATATTAGTTGGTATGGAACGTGTCCGCTTCGAGACATCGAGTAATGCAATCGAATTGTCCCCCTAACACACAGTACCTCTAAGTTTATCATTCATATTCGATTTAAACTTTTTTTTTTTTGATGTACAGACATTAGATTTTAAAGATTACGGCTCTGTCAGGGCAGATTCTTGAGAATTTTTGGATCATGTGCAACAAAATCCAGTAGATTTATGATGAAAATGAAAAAAAAATTCTGTATTTCTGTAGATTTGTGGGAAATCCAGTAAAAATACAGAAATTTCTGTAGATCTGGCAGCACTGGATCATATAGGTAAACATGCAGTCTTGAACCAGCGACGAGTTTCGTCACAGGGACAAATTTCGTCTTAGTATTCAATAGATATTTTCAACCCTTACCTCCTAAGGGTTTCCAAAAATAGTTAGTAATGAAGTAGCTAAAATTAATCAACCCCTAATGCCACCGGCACATAAACTTCATCAGGCTCTTTCAAAGAATTTGATTTTTTTATCTACCACTATTTATGTAAATTATCACTAATTCTTCCTATATAATATAAAAAAATTCTATTCAAAGATATCATAAATAATTAATAAAATAGAAACAAATTTTTGAATGGTCAAAAAGCCCAAACTTTTAAAATAAATCATTATGATGTTTCCATCTGATCCAAACTCGTTAGGAATTCATAGTGAGTAAACGTTCACTGAGATTGGAGGAAGCCTTTCCTGCTCCATCAGTAATCAATAAGAAAAGAAACTGAATGATAAAATACAGACGTGAAAACTTTATTCCTATTGACTATAATGAAGATTAATTCACTACAAAAATACCGATTAATTAAAGCAAATTTTCAATAGATTTTGCAGAAAATAGAACTCGCAAAACATTTTTCTTTCGTTTTCTGTCTTAACTTTCGAGGAGGACTAAATGAAATCTAATTCTATAAATGTTGCATTTTTAATCCTTCTTATTCTATATTGACCAATGGTCTCTCTTTTAATTAGGTTTGAGGGGAAACAGAAAGATCTGCTCTTCTGTTGTAAGAGAGAAAAGATAGCGAGTTGTGGAAAACTATAGTAATTATAGATTCTTTTCTTCCTTATTCACACTGGCAATTTAGTTAGATTGAGAGAGAGAGAGAGAGAGAGAGAGAGAGAGAGAGAGAGAGAGAGAGAGAGAGAGAGAGAGAGAGAGTTTACGATCAAATAGCTGCATTTGGAAGCAACAAATTAAGGGGAAAAAACAATAGAAAGGAAACAAAGAAGTTAACTTGACTGACGTTAGCCCAGAAAGTCCAATATCGGACTGTGAGTCACCTACTGATCAGGCACAACTCTCCTGAACGTATAGTTCCCCTGACATTTGCTCATTTATGAGGGTGTCTTATGGGATACTGGCATCGTCATTCTGACATAGATGGAAAGACCAGTGTTCGATTCTCCCTAGAGACGAGGGAGAAAAAGTTTTCTTGTTGCTTTTATTAATAATACTTTTATCATTAGCCAAGACCCAACATAGATTAGTTGGAAATTTGTAATGTACACAGCTAAGTATAATAAATAATAAAATGAAAGTTTTATAGCTTTATTTTACATGTATTCTTTGTTACTGTTTTGATTCATTTTAATCTTTACTTTTGCCATCCTTTTCAGCCTTCAGTTTTGCAATCTCCCTATTTTCCAGATAATTGAATCTTTGCTCAAAACACGAATTGGTAACAATAATTACAAAATGAAACATTATAACATCCAAGTTTGAGCTTCCAAAGTATCAATTAGTAAATTCCAAGACTTAAGAAGAACATTCATAATGTGGTTACTAAATTCACCAAAACTTTTTTTAAACTAAGATTATTAAGCAAAACCAAAGAAAACTGAACCGTTGAAGGCTTAGTAGTTTACTCTGCATCCCAACACAACAAAACAAAGTTTATCCTTATCATTCCTGTTTCTATGATTTTCTTTTAATTCTAGCATATCTAACCTTGTTTTCATAATCATTACTGGCTCATTAGTGTTAAGTTCTCCTATGTAATCTCTTCTGCCATTACTATTCACAAACCTCAGTTTGGTCATCTCTGATTTCTTTTCTTCTATTTTTCTTTTAATTTCATTTGTCATTTTACTTTTTATATCTTTATTTTTTGCTTTTTACACTTTCATAATTCAATTTTAATATCATATTTATTGCATATTTACAAGATACTTTTTCCCTAATATTCCCTGTATGGTCCTCTTATTTGGACAGCTATATGCACCTGGGAGTTGTCATAGGCAAACAACTAACCTCCAAGGAGTAAATCAAGTACCCAAAGGAAAGATCAAATGCAAGGGTGTCGGCCATGAGATATATGTCTTCTCTAAAGGACGGAGCAAATGAGCATATAAGAGAAGAAGTACAGCCTAGCCTGTACCAGGACACTTGCGGACTATACTGCTCCTACCCTAATAAAGCTGAGAGAGGCCCAAAGAGTTACTCTAGAGGTAATACAAAATGATGCCATGAGTCTCATGCTACGAGCACTCATGTGGACAAGACTGTGTAATATCAGGGTTGAAATCAACTTGCCGACCTTAGAAAACAGGATTACACAGAGAAACTCAAGCACAAGGCAAAAATGTTTCTCTCTGATAGAAACTCCATAGCAAAGAAGACCTAAAGCTCCTATGGCAAGGACCTGAGTGATAACCTAAAGAACCTGGGAAGAGCTGAAGTAATACTGCAACTGAGCCCAGACACAACCCAGGGCACACAGCCCATCCCACCCTGGAAAAGGGAAATTGCACCTTTCAGATATGCAAAACTTCCAAAAGCATAAGAAGATTGCACAATGGGGGAACAAAGAACAGCAGCCCAGAAGGCAACCAGAAGCATAGAAATTGCCGGGGCACAGACCTATTACACCCATGGGACTGTGGATCTTGGAATTCATACAATAGGAGCTGCAGTATACTCCAATAACTTTGTGGCTTGCTGGAGAATATTCAACAATGCCTCCACAATGCAGACAGAGCTTGTTGCAATAAAGCAAGCACTGATATATTCGTTTGAAAACGAAGAAAGACCATTAGTCATCCACAGACTCAAAATCCTCAATGTAAACCTTGCAACATGCAAAGAACAAAGAAAAAAGGATCTACTAGCAGATATCAAGTCACTACTATATCAGCACAATTAAAGAGGCAGACCTGTGACTCTCATCTGGATTCCCAGTCATATTGGAATGCCAGGAAATGAGAAAGCAGATGAGCTAGCCAAAAGCTCAGACACATAGACAGGGTACAGGTGCACCTACAACCTGCGCTTCAACAGGTCAAGAGCAAAATAAAGCTACAGCTCAAAAAAAACAAAAAATTATCAAGAACCTACACAAGTGGATAGAAAATAACAAGCACACACACATAATGTGTGTGTGCTTGTTTGTTTGTAGTATTTGTTGCTTGTGCGCTTACTCGAATGCGATGATAATTAGAATCACCTTTGCCAAGCAATGATAGTTGTTAATGTTTTATAGTTACAGGAACAATGGATTTTCATGTCGCTAACGTGTACACCTTACGTATATATATATATATATATATATATATATATATATATATATATATATATATATATATATATATATATATATATATATATATATATATATAATGATGGAGGGAAGTACCTGATGCACATAGAAACTCCATACAAGTTACATAAATAAATATCGGTATGTATCCACGTGTAAATGCGTTTTACCATCATCTGTATGAGATCTTCGGAAAGGCTCTTGAAATACAAGCTAAGGGATATGAGGAATAAGTTGTTGTCTTTGGTATTTCCGTTTCGATAATTCTCTACCTGAGATAATCCTTCCTTGGTGAGTCAAGGTTGTAAACATTGTCTTAGGTCAGAAAGGATTATGAACCACTCCTTTATTTCTTGATTATTTGATTCGTCATTGTAGCTTTTACTTTTCTCTATTTAGTTTACTTTTTTATTTTATGAAATAAGGACTTGCACATCCTAATTTACAAATCCCCCCCCCTCTCTCTCTCTCTCTCTCTCTCTCTCTCTCTCTCTCTCTCTCTCTCTCTCTCTCGACATTTCTAGAACCAAGGAGTTTTTTAATTGCCGACCTTACACTTGGTGTGGCCAAGGGTTTGACCATCTCTCACCAACAGCCCAAAATTACCACGTGGTCTTCTCTTTACAAGTGAGGAATGTATGACCATACTTACTGAATACATGTAATGTTATATATCATAATTTTTTTTAGGTGGTTTATAATAGACAGTAAATTTAGTATGAATGTTTTTTCTTTCTTTTTTTTTTGGGGGGGGGGGAACTTTGTACATATTTCCGATTTTTGTAAAAAAGAATTATAACAATAATCATGTCCTTTTTTTCATAGGAATAAATTTACAAATCATACAGAGTCGAACGTAAAGAACATTTTGTAGTTTGGTCATTTTTTTTTTTTGGTCAAAGTGGTCTAAATATAATTTCCTAATTTTCAATAAAGATTTCATTCATCTTATAGGTGTAAATCATACAGGTGTAATAATTTGGTGTTATTTATTCTAATAATAATACTAATAATAATAATAATAATAATAATAATAATAATAATTTTTTAACACAATAACATACGAAGAAACATATTTATTTATAATGAAAATATACAAAATTCATATTGCAGGATTCATACAAGAATTAAGTATACTTCTTTTTGTAATCCTTTTTTGTATGGTAAGCTTCAAAGCACTCAGGATGCATTGCAGGTTGCCTGGTACAGGTTTTACAGTAATATTTTTTCTTCCACCAGGTCCACGTCTATCACTGCATACAATGCATTCGATGGAGTGTTTCCTGTCTTGTTTGGCTATTATATGTAATTTTCCATTCAACCTATTCTCATCATCAGATGTACTTCTTCTTCCATTTTGAGCCGCATTTTTTACGTTTCCTACCAATTCTTTCACCAATTCTTTCCGGAACTGAAGATGAGATAATACCTTCAACCCTTTTGATTTCATATGAATACGATGAAGAATGAAACTATTCACTATGGCTACTTCCAAAAGGAAAAAGTAAACTTTTCTCCACCATTTCATTGATTTTTGTAGGAAGCAGTATGATGATATGTAATGATCTGCACGATCCACTCCTCCCATGTTAGAAGTATATGCGGAGACCATCACTGGTTTTTCAATAACTTGTTCTAAATTCCCTTTCATAACACGGCGATGTTGGGTGGTTCTTGCGGTATGGTATGTAGAGCACATAATGACGTCCCTCTTATCTTTCCAAGACAGAATATGGCATCGCTTGTTTTTCACATACGACCTTACTGTTCCTACCGATGATCTTTTTCTTTTCTTCACTTGAGGGGGAAGGCCTTTCCTATTTGTATTTTTCGTTCCAGTCATGTGAATTTTTTTCTTCAGAAGTTCCGCAGCTAGAGATAAGTTTGTATAAAGACGATCCGTATAAACATGGTATCCTGTTTCTCCTGTGGCATGCGTAACGATGTCCACTAGTGTCAATATAATGCGAGTGGTGAAGAGATGACCAGCATAACCAAGGCACTCGATAGTAGCTTTGCCGCAATACGGAATCAAACCTAGAATATATCCCGTCAACGCATCGGCAATATCATATATTCTGATGCCCCATTTTGTTGGTTTTTCCCTGTCGTACATCTTGAATGCTCTCCTGCCCTTGAATGCACTGTGGACTTGTCGGCGCTTAGATGGCATCCAGGATGATAATAATGTAAAAACCGTTCAGATAAATAGTCATGAACTTGTTTTACCTTTGACCTCCGAGATGCCATGAAGCCGCTGCCAGGGGGTGCTGGAGGAGACACATGAAGACCCCAGAATATCTGGAACCACCTATCTCTCCTAAAGATTTGCCGAAAAAACGAACTTTCATCCACCCATTGCTTGGAAAAGAAGTCCCTTGATCTCTTATTTCTGTGTAAAGCCATATTAATTATTGTTCCATGAAAGGCCATCATTTCCTCCACGCTTATTTTTTGCCAGTTTTGCCATATAGACTTTTGTTGCAGAGGCCTTTTCCTACTTATCAGTTCCTCTGTGTAGTGGTTCGTTTCAACTGCAATTATTTGGATAAGTTCCCTTGTAAAAAAAGAGCATAAAAAATTGCAAAGGAGTGTTGATAGTTTGATCAGGACAGTTGAATTTTGCTCTTCCTTTGCAAGTAAATCTGGGTAATTCATGCCTCTCTTCATCAAACTCTTCCCAGTTATTTTCATCGGCCCAATTTTCGTCATTTGTGTCTTCGTCTTCTTCAGGGGGCATTACCATATCGTCGGTGTATTCGTCCTCGTCTTCGTCAGGAGATTCCGCTTCCAGGTCTTCATTCATGATGATAAATGAATTGTTTTCATCAGATGTGGAAGGAGCGGCAGACGGTTCATCGTTTTCACTTGAATCATCTTCCGATACAGAAGTCAGTCATAAAATGTATTCAAAGATTTCCTCTTCGTTTTCAAGAAACTTCCGGTGTCGGAGAGACATGATTAACTCAGCAATGAGCTCGTTACTAATCAATTACAACTCGGCGAAACAAGAAGTCTGCTCTCAGAGCAGTGCTCTGTGAATGATCATCTGAGTGTTTGGGTACCTGTACCTGGGTTTATAGGGGTATGGTATGGGATTAGCGGCTTATAGCGACCGAGAGGATTGTCAACCCTGAATAACGCGAAACAAATAGCAAATTTGGCTATTTCCCTACGTTTTTGCACCGAATAACATCGTGATATCTGCTCTTCATTTAGCCAGTTTTTCTAAGAAGAAAATTGACACATAAAACACGTTTTTTGTTCATAAAAATAACATTTCTTGAAAGATATAAAACCAAGTGTTATTCTGGAATTCTTACAAGAAGGAAACATTATTAGTTGGCCTCCTAAAGCAATTATAATACGTGCCGGCTGGGAGCCGGGCTTCGGTCGGAACCTACCATTCGGAAAAGCCGGCTGGGAGCCGGACTTCGAGCGCAAAGGGTTAATACATATAAACCCAAAATTCTGCTGACCACTAGTAGGAGAATTATATAATAATACCAATTCGCTAATATTGCAGGAGGGTCTGCCCCTCTCTTTTATTCTTCTCCTATACTTCTCTTTCTCCCTATTTCCTTAATCTTTCCCATCCCGAGTACCTGCCTTTGAGCTATAAACTGGATTGTATCCAGAGGTACTCTTCCTCTCCCCATATTCCCCCCTTCCCTATTGTTATTGTTGTTATTATTCACTAGTTGGCTGTAATACACTTGCGTTTCTTAACTTTTGTCTCAAAACAGACTAAATATTCATCTAAATCCTTTTTATTAAAAGGAGGTACAACTTGATCTTCACTAAAAATGACTTACCTAGATTTATCAGGATCACTAGAACTAGTCTGCTTAATCTTTTCTAGTCCTAACACTTTTTGAACTTTAAGCTCATGAAGTTTTATCTGAGCTTCCCTATCTTTGGCTCTCTCCTCCCTTGTAATTGTTCCCGTTTTAATTCTGCTTCTAATTTCTCAAGTTCTAAATCTGCTTCTTTTCTCTCACACTCAGCCTGAGCCTCTAATTCTTTTTCTCTCAAACGAGCTTCTATTCTAAGCCTTTCAAGTTCCACAGCAGGTAAAGCAGAACACACTGATTCTCTATCCATCGTATCAAACACATTCCATTCTGAGGTAACATATTGTCTTTAGCGAAAGGTTTAACTAACACATGTTTAATATCCTCTTGCTTCATTGAATTTTTAACATTAAGCTCAAGATGTTTGCCTAAACTCACTAAGCTAAATTTCTTGAGATCACTTAACTTCTCAACTTGTGGATCCTCACAAAATTCGTCAAAAACTCTATTGTATTAAACTCTGACATGTTTGTTGGCTATTTCATGTTAGTAACAAAATACGTTTACTTCACGAACAATGTTTGGCTTAACAGCAGAATAACAATTGTTGGGGTATTTAAGCCAACACTTGTTGTTGGCACGGGCTTTTCCCTTGGTTGGCCCGTAAGAATAACAATTCAGATCCCAGCCAGCCGGCCAATTATGTTAAGTTCATGTACTGCACAAGACGTAAATTATGCAAAATCTACTCAATTTTTTTTTAAACAATAGCAAAAAACTAACTGTAATATGAAGATAATATCCAACAAACAGAAAATAAAACTATATTCAAGATTTAACATAAATATAAACAGCATTACTCAAAAATTCACCGAATACTCGTATCGCAACAAAACTAACCTATACCTGCTTTAACACTTTCTCTCTTACTCGAGAGACTGTCTATCAAGAAATTTCCATTTCATGGACCTAAAGAGGAGTCTCCCTACTGGGGCCTTTTCTCCATTGTCATGCCAGTAAACCTCCCCCTTTTTACCCTGGTTGTTTTGCTTGGTGGTAGCAAGAGGGACCTGTCCCTCATTCAGTTATACGGGCATTGACCTGGAATCTGCTATGCAAACTCCAGCCCGTGGGATGCTTAGTATATTACCATTACCTCCACCTGGGAACCAAATTCCAAGCTGCTGAATGAGGTTAAGCAGTTCATTCGAAACTACCACTACTTTTTGGCCTTACATCATTAGCTTCGGCTTTCTAGATTTAATGTAGTTTGAGCCATTAACCTGAAAAGTAATATATCTCATTTTCTTAACCCTTTTAGCATTAACATAAACTACTTTAACCCTGTTCAGATTGCAAATCCCCTTTTACAAATTTAAATTAGCCATTTCAGATAACATCTCTTACGGGCTTCCAACGCAAGAGCCAATGTCTCACACAAGGTAAGGCAATCTACACACACACACACACGCATACATGTCCCTGTGCACTGCCGACGCAAGAGCCCGTGTTCAGCAAAAGGCAGGGCAATCGATCAAGCAAGCAAGCAAGGATAAATATATGACTGCACAATAGAGGAACTGAGAACTGCATCCCAGGAAGCAACCAGGAGTACAAAAATGGCAGGGGCGCACACGTACTACACTGATAGTACTGTATATCCTTGTATTTAGACAACGGGAGCTGCAGTATATTCCAATAACTTTTCGGCTTGCTGGAGAACATCCAACTGAATTTCCAGTCACATTCGAATATTACGGAATGAAAAAGCAGATGAGCTAGCCAGATGCACCAGACGCATAGACAGAGTATAGGTACACATGGGCCACGGACATAGTGCCTCCCCCATTGACAGATGCCCGTCAAGAAAGGCTATATGCATCCACAGACTCAGGCTGGGGTATCAAGCAAATTGGGAGAGGATGGAAAATAATAATGAAAGTCCCTGTGAATATTGTGACGTCACACCACAAGAGGCTCTCATGCACTACCTGCTAGAATGTGGCTAAAAAGCATAACAGAGAGATAACCTTCAATCCGACATCAACTCGTAACACGCCAGGGAGACTGAAGCCACATTGGTAAAAGCAATTGTTAAAAACATAGAAATCCCCAGACAACTGCTGTCAAACCTACCTCCACTGAAGTAACAACGTCTGAAACCCTCATCCAAATCCATCTCATCCCCTCGCCGTAAGGCCCTAAACACATCATCCCCTGTATTTTTCCCTAAGTTTATCTACTAATGAAATATTCCGCAGGGACCCTAGTAAGTTAAGGGTTGGACAACCCTACCTGCAACATTTTTCTACTTTTCAAAGGCCTTACAAACCCTTCAAATTACCATTATCCATGACATAATAGACCCCTTCTAGTAGCACCATCATCCTTCCTCTGTTTGCATCTGTCTCTACAACTAAAAACCTTTAAAAATTCCTTTTGTTCAACAATCAACCTGTTTTTATAGGTTATCTACGGACCAAACAAGGGAAAGGCCCGTACCAACAAGAATTGTTGACTACAATACAACGAACGAACGAAAGTTGTTACCAAGTAAGACGAGTTAACTTTCCAATCTTTTATAAAACAAGGGACAGATGGCGTTGAGTGGTTTCAGATATAAAATGTTGACAGGAAGAATTATGGCTCCTGATTCTAATAATGAATACTAATTCAGTCTTCTTTGTCTTCTTCAAAATATTTTATCGGTTTTGCAGTCACTTAAGTCCAGAGTCAGAGAGGGTGTAGCTGAAGAATGTCTCCAACAAAAGGAGTGTTCAGTCAGGTCTCTCTCGTTTCTGCCTCCCTCTAATCTCTTAAATGGGTTGCCAATATAAGAACCCGTGTCCAGCAAAAGGCTGTACACTCTAAAAAGCAAGCAATGATCTTTCTACCAGCTCAAGAACTCTCCTACCCGGCACAAGGGACACCCAGCTCACTGACAGTTTGGTGACAGAAATTTTCAGCGCTGACATACACTGTCGACTTTCCAATAAGCTGTTATAGCGGAACCTTCATCTGTTGTTACTGCTATATCAAGGAGCACCAGCACTTTCAAGACTTTTGTTACATTGACAGAAAAAAATGCAAGGAATACACTGCATACTATGATCAGAAGGGAAAAACTGTGTTCTTTGCTCTAAAGCTGGCTTCAGAGCTGGGCTTGCAGCTTGATTGGGATGGTGTAAAGCACAAGATATTGTGCAGATGCAATGATTGTAATCTGTACCACAACATCGTATATCAACTTGTCAATAGAAGGAATAGGGAGCCTCCGTTGCACAAAAAACCCCTACCACTGAAGCTCATCAACATCGAGATTCCAAACTTCCATACCCCAGGAGTTCTCCAGAAAATACTGGAGACCCTGGCCGGCCACCTAGATAGCTCAGTTTTAAATTTAATGCAATTATCAACTGCATGAAGGCTACACCTAATAGATATTATCAAGAACATGGTCTTCCTGTTCTTGACCCCTCTCCTCAACCAGTGAGGATGCCACCTGCCAAGAAGAAAAAGAGTGGAACAACAGTGAAACCACCTGCTGCCACCTCCACTGCCACACTACCTACTAACACTCTAAAAACAGAAGAAGAAGCGTCAGCTATGGACCTAGATCCTTCCAAAGACACTCTCCCTCCTGTTTGGGCTGAGGCTCGTCGGCCAGACTGAAATTGCACATACTCCCTAACACAGCTACTTTCTGAAGTCACTGCCACACTCACCCTAACTGTTGGGCCTACTCCAGAACTTGCTAAAGCAACTGCCACACTCACTCCAACTGTTGAGCCTGCTCCAGAACCACGGCCCACCTCTATGGATCCAGGGCACCTGCCAAAATTCAAGTTACCAGCCGTGGAAGGTGTACCCTCCTATGCAGCAGTTGTTGCCATTGCAGCCTCGAACCAAGGAATAAAGATCTCTGCCAGAGCCATTCTGAAGGGTGACATGATCATTAAACCTAAGGATCAGGATAGCTATAGCATTTTTCACAGGGAAACCTCCCTGGCCTATCTTGATACAGCCAGGAAATTAAGGAAAGCAGTTGTCTACAGCTATTCTGTCAATATGCCACTGTCCTTCATAACTGACTGCAATAATGTTGCCCATACTGTACCCCATTTAAGCAGCCTTAAACAGCCTATCAGGAAAGTCACATTCACCTTCATTGGGCCAATCCCACCATCACTTGACCTCAGACAATGGGGAATTTTCCCCATATAGGGGGTCGATGTCTAAACATCGACCCCCTACGCTGCTTCAACTGCCAACGTTTTCGCCACCACAACGAAAACTGCAGGAGCTCAACGGTCTGTGGAGTCTGGAGCCACGATCATCCCACCCAAGAATGCATTAACACTCACAAGAACGGGTCAGAGACCCACCCGAAGTGTTCCAATTTTGGTGGATCTCACCACGCCGGGAGCAGGAGGTGTCCAGAGCAATTTAGAATATTAACAGCACTACAGAGCGTACCACCTACCACTGCAGCAGCTGCCCCACCACAGCCACCTTAGCCCAAAAGAGCTCCACGTTTCAGGCCGCCATGTAAGACTTCCACTGATCCTGACCCAGTCACCCTGACTCCTGTCACTACGGTCAAGCTCTTGTGGCTGAGCGACTGCACCTACATTCCTAAAGTTATGCTCTCGGGGCAGAGCGACTGTACGTCCTTTCTGAGGGTCTCTCTTGGTTGTGTTTGCTGTTGGCCAAGCTGATTCTCTTGCATATGTGTCTAGTATCGTTGATTGCCCGAGTTTGAGCAATACATTTGAGAATATTGTCGTGAGCCGAGATCTTGCAAGACCCTGATCACACTGGTTGGGTCTTCCACCTTTGGGGCTATGACTGACTGTCTAAGAGCCCCATCCGTGAATTATGTCCAGGCAATCTATGCACGCACGCACCTGTCCTTTTATTTTTGGAACAATAATCTAGAGAATTCTGAATCATTCAAGGCTAACATTGCGCAATAGCGACGCTCCAGGAACCCTCTCGAATCATCTTGTTGAACTCACATTCGTCAAACGGCCGGCACCGAAGTACAGCAGTTATGAGAAGTGTCTGGAACACCTGTTCCAGAACACAAGTATATTTTGAGTTACAAATACATTAACATATATAAAAATTAATCATTTATTTTTTTTTTATTTTTACATCACCATATATGAAATAAAACGAACTATTTTATCTTTACATCAATATGCAATAAAAATAAGCCATTTTCAGAAGTTTAGTAACACAATGTACATAAATTTATTGTAAAATATAACACTTAAGAGCACAAATTCATTACAAAATAACAAAGAGCATTTGCTTACCTTCTGGATTTATTATCAGTCCTAAGAAGGAAGTTGGTAGCGATGCCTTGAATTTTGTTTTGAACTTTGTTTTTGTTGTTTTTTTGAGTAGACAGACGGAGACTGTCTTGACAAAATTGCAGTTCTTGAAAGAATGTTTTCCAGATCAATTACTAAGGTTTTACCAGAAAACGTCATTTGAAAGATGATTTATAATCTTCCCGAATCTTCCAGTATTCCAGGCAAAAATAGAAGGCTCTGACGCGATGAGAATTGTGAAGGAAAAGATTTGTTCTATGTAAAGTCAATTAGGAGGAAAACATGAATTTTCTTTTAAGGTGTCTCAGACAATAAAGTTGTTAAAGGATACTTATTATGGGTTTGATGATGACGTGATTATTAATTGTTGTCTGCAGGGGGGACCTAGAAGAGGAAGGGAAGAGCCTTAGGGCGTTAATTTTCCCTCTGGAGTCAACTTGAAGGTTTCAAGAGACTGAGAGGAAAGAAAAGATTAATAGTTTATTACCAATTGTGAACAAGAAAGAAAGAGAAAGAATTTTCATCTATTACTAATAGGGAAGTTATGTAGTAACTGACTACATCGATATAGGCGAGAGGTTTCATTCAAGAATTATCTTAACAATGTTTCCAGTGCGGGATGTTCTTTAGTATACCTAAAAGTAGATGTCGGGAGGTTCGAACTGATCATTCGAAATCCTCGCCATTCAACTCTACAAACGTTGCGTTAAATTAGGGTAAGACTGGAAGATCTCGCGGATGTTTCTATGAATGAGTGCTGTCCAATATGTGTCGGTATTGTGGCGTAAATTTCAACCACCTGGTTGGGAAGGAGCGGGTGCCAGAGAAACAAAGTCTTTATTATTTACAATTTACAAAAAAGATATTGTATTGTTTTATGCCAGCAAAAATATCGATGTATATGTTTAGAGCCAAGGACTCTCTAGTTTGTTAGATTCTGGCAAATTATGGCCTTCAGCCGAAGTATTGAGTTTACCCTTTGATCTGACGTAAGACTTTGACCATTTCTCTGTCTTATAGTTGATAAAGAAACTCGATCAAACCCCTTATGGATTAAATAAAGTAAGAGTTCCCGCGCATTTCACAAGGACATGTTAGTTAGAGCGGGAGACAGTAGTTTTCCTCTGAGCTGTCCTGAACGACGCTCGTGCATTTCTGCCTAAAGCTCCATCCAACTAAGTAAGTACGGTACGCCTATGAGTTAGTGTGTCTCCCTGTCTCTGGCTCCTATATACCGCGATACCAGGTCGGTTCCTTTGTGAGTAAGAATTATGTACAGATGTATAGGTCTGTAAATTTGTCATCCCTGGGGTTAGGGATTTGTTTTATGCATCAAATAATGTCTGTAGGCACTGGTATGTGATTTACCCTAGATTCAATAGTGTATTCTCGAAACTTCGTCCTATTTAGTCCAACGAGGACTCAGTATTTCCTGAGCACATGTTGCAAACCCCCTAAGGGTGACAAATCTAACTTTCATTTGCCTGACTTGTTATTGTGTATTTTTTAAAATTAAATTGTATTTTCTTTAATAAACTTAAAATTGTGATCATATTCTATTGAAACTCTCCTGAATTGTTTTGGAAAGCAAACCTCTTCAAGGCCTTATCATCGGCCTATTCCATCGGGCCAAGAATCATTAGTTTTCAATAAGTCGGAGAAAAATTTACGACAATAGATATCATTACTTGCAAGGAAGAATATAATTAGAGAGACGAATCATATACTGATGCCAGATTGAAGGAACCCAATTAAGGTTTAAAGGACGTTCATAAGTGACAGAGGCAAAGGAAATTGAATTTGCCCTCGCAAGCAGGACAGACACTGCTTTAGAGACTGACCATATACATATATGATCAGCACCCAAGCACCTCTCCACCTAACCTAGGACCAGGCAATGGCTGCTGATGACTCAGCAAGGAAGGTGAGGTTGCAGACACTAAAGAAAGTATTCTGTTTTAGTGGGACTTGAACCCCAGTCCTGTGAGTGCCTGGCAAGGACACTTCCAATAGGCCACCACAACTTATAATTACTGGGATTGGATTCCAGCCTAATGAAATAACCAATTAATTCTGGATCTCTTTGGAAGATGCAATAAAGAACAAAGGAATGTGCAAGTTACAAAAAATTTAATTATCTAAATTCAACATTGGTTTCGAAATATCCATCAACCCCTCTGTTAGAGAACCAAGCATTGTTACGGTTGTTACAAATAAAGTAAGAAATGTAACATTACTTATCAGTCATTTTCTCACAATCAATTAAGATGATTTACAGTAGGTGATGAATGGAATAATTATTTTAATTTGTAGAATATTTATTACTTCTCTTATCGCAAGATCAGAAGCAATGTATTTTCAAAGTTAAAGTAAAGTAGTGAACACAGCCAAGCTATGAGAGCCCACTGTAGCCCAGTATTTACAACTACATTATATAATTTTAACTCGATCTGATAAAAAGTAGTAACCCTGGTATGATGGTTAGTTGATGTCTAACCCCAGACGTGGGGGTATTCAATAATAATAATAAGTGCGCTATTAATTTCACTCCCGTACCACAAGTTGTCAATCAAGATGGCCATGCTCTTTTTAAAATTCTGATTTCTTGTTCTTTCACTATATATGTAAATTTTCACTAAATCTTCCATACAATATTAAAATTTTCACTCACAATTATGAAAGATAATTGAAAACACAAAAACAAATTAGTTAGAAATTCAAAGTCTAAACAACTAAGTATAATGCATAATAAAATGAATAATTTATTGTTTCATTTTACTTAGATTCTGTTACTATTTTGGTTCAGTTTAATCTTTACTTCTGTTATCCTTGCTGGCAGTTATTCCTCGGTGCTGACTGACTGTACATCCTTTCTAAGGGCCTGTCTTGGCTCTGCATGCTCTTGGGTAAGCTGATTTTCTTACATATGTGTCTAGTTACTCTGAAATATAAGCTTGCTCTGGGCAGAGCAATACTCTTGAGCAGAGTCTTGTGAGCCAAGACCTGGCAAGACCATGACCACACCGATTGGGTCTTTCACCTATGCCTGACTGTCTAAGAGCCCCGTCCGGGAATAATGTCCAGGCAATCTACGCACGCATGCACATGTACTTTTATATCAGTAACAACAGGATACTCTAGAGGATTCTGGATCATTCAAGACTAACATTATGCAATAGCGACGCTCCAGGAACCCACTCTCGAATATTTCTGTTGAACTCACGTTTGTCAGACGCCGGCTCCAAAGTACAGTAGTTTTGAGAAGTATCTAGAACTCCCGTTCCAGAACATAATGATATTTTGAGTTACAAATACATTACCATATATAAAAACAATTTGTCTTATTTTTATATAAACATATATGAAATAAAATTAATTATTTTATTTTTACATCAACATACATGAAAAAAATAAGCCATTTTCTCAAGTTTTGTAATACAATGTACATAAATTTAACGTAACATATAACACTTAGGAGTATAAATTCATTACAGATTAATAAATAGCCTTGGCTTACGGTGTGGATCTGTAATTAGTCCTGAAAAGGAAGTTGGGAGTGATGCCTCGAATTTTGTTTTTGTTGTTGTTTTGTTTTGATGGAGGTAAACTCTGTCTTGAGAAAATTGCAGTTCTTGAAAGATTGTTTTCCAGATCATTTATTAAGGTTTGACAAGAAAATGCTCTTGTTCAATCAGGGCCCTCGCATACCTAGTTGCCACCCCAGGGCAAGGTTCCTAGTGACAACCCCCACTCCCTCCCCCGCTCCCACATCTACATTCAGCCCTAACCCACCAGTTCCAAATCCACCCCCCTTTTAAATTACTTTGCTGCCCAATGCCCTTTATATAGGAACCTAACTATACTGCAAGGCCTAGTAACATGGTATCAAAATATGTAATAACATTAATTACACTGGTGAAAAACTATTTTATATCAAGTGACTTACAAAATTACAAAGTAAACAGCTCTTAATTTTTGCTTCATAAATACACATTAACAGTAGTGAAGACTTTAAAGTAAACGAAAATAAATTGATTTCAAAACAAAGTTCCATCAGCAGTACAGAAATATTCAACCATAACATAATAAATTTCATTATCAAGTACTCATAAGATTTATTTACATATCAGCGTTAAGAAGAAAATACATAAATACTTTTCATTATTTGGTAGAAAATAGAATATATATATATATATATATATATATATATATATATATATATATATATATATATATATATATATATATATATATATATAATCTTCCTTACCACGAAGATAACTCAATATATGGTAGTCTACATAGGGAAACTTGAAAGAAGTGTATATATAGAAATGCTCAACAGTTTCGTCCGCCAATGGACCTCCTCTTGGAGCGTTTATTATGCAAAGAAAATATACACACTTTTGTACATACAGGAAAGGTTTCAAATCGTAAAAAAAAGGAAAAATAAAAGATAAAGATAAACTATTACGACCCAACTTTTGCCTGTAGGGTAGTAATAGTATATTTTTATCCTTTTTTCCTTTTTTTTTGACAATTTGAAGCCTTTCCTGTATGTACAAACGTGTGTATTATTGTTTTGCATAAGAAACGCCCCAAGAAGAGGTCCATTGGAAGACGAAACTAAACAGCATTTCTACATATACACTTCTTTTCATTTTCCTTAGCGTGTTGCGAGTTGGTGTCCGCTTGAAGGTTATCTCTCAGTTAGGCTTTTCCTGTTCATTCTTGCAGTTAATGCAGGAGGTCTTTTTGTGGTGTGAGGTCACAATATTCACAGGGTCTTTCAACATTATTTTCTTTCATCACCCAATTTGCTTTATACCCCAGCCTGAGTCTGTGGATGAATATAGCCTGCTCTCCTGGCATGTGTCTGTCAATGGGGGAGGCACTAGGTCCGTGACCCATGTGTACCTATACTCTGTGTATGTGTCTGGTGCTTTTAGCTAGCTCATCTGATTTCTTATTCCCTGGTATTCCAATGTGACTGGGAATCCAATTGAGAGACACAGGTCTGCCTCTTTAATTCCGCTGATGTAGGAGTGCTTTGATATCAGCTAGTAGAGCCTTGGTTTCTTTGTTCTTTTCCTATTGCAAGGCATGCATTGAGAATCTTGAGTCAGTATGAATGACTAGAGGTTCTTCATTTTCAATCGAGTGTTTTAGTGCTTGTTTTATTACAACAAACTCTGTCTGCATGGTGGAGGCATTGTTGAATGCTCTCCAGTAGGCCAAAAAGTTATTGAAATATAGTGCAGCTCCTGTTTTCCGAATACCTGGATCTACGGTACTGTCAGTGTAGTAGGTGTGCGCCCCTGCCGGTTTTGTACTCCTGACTGTTTCCTGGGCTACAGTTCCTAGTTCCTCCATTGTGCAGTTCATATACTTATCCTTGCTTGATA
This sequence comes from Palaemon carinicauda, assembly GCF_036898095.1. NCBI lineage: Eukaryota > Metazoa > Arthropoda > Malacostraca > Decapoda > Palaemonidae > Palaemon > Palaemon carinicauda. The sequence goes on from NC_090749.1 coordinate 12,630,729, forward strand.
GATTGCCCAGCCTTTTGCTGGACACGGGCTCTTGCGTTGGCAGTGCATAGGGACATGTATCCGTGTGTGTGTGTAAATATTTATGTTAAATCTTGATTATAGTCTTATTTTCTGTTTGTTGAATATTATTTTCATAATGCTGTTAATTTTTTCCTATTGTTTAAAAATCTTTATGAGTAGATTTTGCATAATCTACAGTGTGTACAATAGATGAACGTAACAAAATTTGGGGCCTGGCTGGGAGCTAAATTTTAGTCTTCAGGAAGCGTTTTATACGTTATAGATATATTCTGAGTGATGATCTGTCTGTAGTTTCAGTCTTCTTGAAGTCTTTTATATGTTAAAGATGTATTCAGAGCAATGATCATTCTTTAAATTTAGTCTTCTCGAAGGGTTATTAACATGATAGAGCGATGATCTTTCTAAAATTTTTGTCTTTTGGAAGCATTTTGAAAATTATAGATGCATTCTGAACAATTATCTTTTTGTTATTCTAGTTTTCTTGGAGCATTTTAAATGTTACGCATGTATTCTGAGTAATGATCTTTCTGTTATTTTAGTCTTTTATAAATGTTTCAAACGTTATAAATGCATTTGCAGTAATGTTTTTTTTTTCTGTAATTTTAGTCCCCTGAGTCCTGGATGTGTTTTAATCATTATAGATTTGTTCAGAATGATTATGTTTTTGTAATTTTAGTTTTTTAGAGCGTTTTCAACATATTAGATGCATTCTGAACAATGATCTTTTTGTAATTTTGGTCTTCCTGATGCATTGAAACATTATAGATGGAATCTGAGCAAGGTTTGTAATTCCAATATCGTATTTTGTCAATTGTATAATATAGCCAGCGAACATGTCAGAAATTAACCCTGGATAGGTACGCTCCTCGGACACCCCTTTAAGGGTATATTCGGACTCGCACGACTTCGATGCCAAAAAAAATTCTTGAAAAATCATTTTTTGCAGTAACCTCCTTTTTTTTTGCCAAAAAAAACTTCAATGAATGCTTAAAACAACTGTAAAGATAAATACTACTCATCTGCAGAAAAACTATTTATTATAAATATTTTCAAAAATTAAGTAGGGAAAAAAAAGACCTTACATAAAAATTCATAAAAAAAGATTATACATATATACACAAATCCTTTTAGGAATTGATTCTTGATTGTTTAGGACACATCTTGATGTATTTTGGATGAAGTCAGACCCATGGAGGTGAAGATCTGAAATGTGAAAAAAGGGTAACTTTTTTTGGCCAAAAAAATTTGTCCAAATTTCATGAATTTTTTTGGGTACCCAAATGAAATAGGGAGTGGCTAATTTTTTTAGGGAATAAACATATGTTATCCTAAAATAGAAATATGTAAAAAAATCTTCATTATTTTGTAAATTAAATTTATATCAGGGGCCATATCTGAAGGTAATTTTTTGAGTACTTAGAAATTTCGTAAAAAAATACATATATTTAATATATAATATGATATTTATGCAGGTAAAAATATACCAAAATATCACAAATTCTATAGGGAACAAGAATATATATAGATAGGGCAACTTACGCTTCCGATATGTCCAGAAAATGGCCGCCAACCACACTGACTCAGACTCCCTAATCTGCCACTTGAAATGTAGGAAGGGTATGTCAATTTTAAGGTGTTATTTACTAATCTAATTATTCTTGGATATGCATAAAAATTGTATGGTGGGTTGCTGGATAATTGACGAATATTTTAAAATTCTGACCCCAAAAAAAATTTTTGAAGGGAAATAAAATCGAAAAACAATATAATATTTTAGCTAAAAAAATTTGATGATATTCAATCAAAAAAGAAGTGAACAAAATTTTCCGAAAAATAAACATCTAGAGGAATCATTACTCTGTGATAGTTCCTTAGTACGTAGTAATTTTGAAAGAAATGGGAAAAAACAAAAAAGTGGCAATCATAGGAAAATCGAACACATACCTATATATGCGCCATATCTGGCTAAAAATAAAGATAGGCATGGGTAGCCAGATCATCTAGAAACACTTTCCAACACTATAAAAATATAAGTTTTGCGACACTACTTGCCAATTCCTTACGGTAACATGACTAAGCCAAAAAAATGCAAAACAAATAAAAAGGGGCACTTGTGGAAAAATGGCTAACATTCTAATATACGGCAATTCAGAAAAAAAAAAATTCAGCCACGTGCTAGGCATACCATCAAGGCACATTTTCCGACAAATAAAACATATAAATGAATCATTACTCTGTGATAGTTCCTTAGTATGTAGTAATTTTGTAAGAAATGGGAAAAAACGAAAAAATGGCAATCACAGGAAAATCGAACACATACCTATATATACGCCATATCTGGCTAAAAATAAAGATAGGCATGGGTAGTCAGATCATCTAGAAACACTTTCCAACACTATAAAAATATAAGTCTTGCGACACTTCTTGCCAATTCCTTACGGTAACATGACTAAGTAAAAAGATGAAAAAAAAAAAAAGGGGCACTCGCGGAAAAATGGCCAACATTTTATTATAAGCATTTCAGAATAAAAATTTCAGCCACGTGCTAGGCAAACCATCAAGGCACATTTTCCGACAAATAAACATCTAAATGAATCATTACTCTGTGATAGTTCCTTAGTACGTAGTAATTTTGAAAGAAATGGGAAAAAACGAAAAAATGGCAATCACAGGAAAATCGAACACATACCTATATATACGCTATATATGGCTAAAAAAAAAATAGGTATGGGTAGCCAGATCATCTAGAAACACTTTCCAACACTATAAAAATATAAGTTTTGCGACACCACTTGCCAATTCCTTACGGTAACATGACTAAGCAAAAAAAAGCAAAACAAATAAAAAGGGGCACTCGCGGAAAAATGCCCAACATTCTAATATACGGCATCTCAGATAAAAAAAAAGACATGCACGTGTTAGCCCAACCATCAAGGCACACTTTTTAACACATAAACATGAAAAAAAATCAATAATATACGGCAATTCCTTACTACGTAGTAAATTTTTACAAATATTGAAAAAAAACAGAAATTGGCAACCGCAGTTAAATACCCAATATACCAATAACTACGTCGTATATGACAAAAACAAAGTCACGCATGGGTAGCCAGATCATCTATACACACTTTCCAACACTAAAAAAGCAAAAGTTTTACGACACTATTTGGCAATATCTTACAGAAAAATGACTTGGCAAAAAAATGAAAAAAAATGAAAAAGGGGCACTCGCGGTAAAAAGGCCCAACATTCTAATATACGGCATCTCAGATAAAAAAAAAGACATGCACGTGTTAGCCCAACCATCAAGGCACACTTTCTAACACAGAAACATGAAAAAAAAAATCAATAATATACGGCAATTCTTTACTACGTAGTAAATTTTTACAAATATTGAAAAAAAACAGAAATTGGCAACCGCAGTTAAATACCCAATATACCAATAACTACGTCGTATCTGACAAAAACAAAGTCACGCATGGGTAGCCAGATCATCTAGACACACTTTCCAACACTAAAAAAGTAAAAGTTTTACGACACTATTTGGCAATATCTTACGGAAAAATGACTTGGCAAAAAAATTTTAAAAAAATGAAAAAGGGGCACTCGTGGTAAAATGGTCCTCGTGGTGATGAATGACATTTTAACTAAAAAAAAAATCATGCACATGGTAGCCAAACAATCCACCAAGACTCTCCACAACTGATAACCTATACAAGTTGCACCAATCTACGATAATTTCTTAATACGTAATAACTTTGATAATTATGCAAATTACCTTAGAAGAGTAAACTCGGTCGCGCTCGACCCCGACGAGTCTCAGAAATCGGGGAAGGAGTACAGCTACAGCAATGCACATCTGGACACTACTAGAGCGTGTAGGCGAGACACCTACTGCAGGTCGATCACCCACAAATTCAGTCAAGGGGGTGAGTCACGTGAGAAAAACCTCTTTTTTTTTTTACCCTCAGGGTCGCGGACGACCCCCCATACCGTTCCAGGGTTACCATCGGGTTTTTTGAAGAATTTTGTGAGGATCAACATGTTGAAAAATTAAGTGATCTCAAGAAATCTAGCTTAGTGAGTTTAGACAAACATCTTAAGCTTAATGTTAAAAATTCAATGAAGAAAGGGGATATTGAACATCTGTTAGTTAAACCTTACGTTAAAGACGATGTGCTATCTCAGAATGTGTTAGATACAATGGATAGAGAATCAGTGTGTTCTGATTTACCTGCTGTGGAACTTGAAAGGCTTAGAATAGAAGCTCGTTTAAGAGAAAAAGAATTAAAAGCCCAGACTGAGCGTGAGAGAAGAAAAGTAGAGTTAAAACGTGAGCAATAAGAAGCAGAATTAAAACTTGAACAATTACAAGGGAGGAGAGAGCCAAAGATAGGGGAGCTCAGATAAAGCTTCATGAGCCTGATGCTCAAAAAGAGTTAGAACTTGAAAAATCTAAGCTGACTAGTTCTAGTTATCCTCATAAATAAAGGTAAGTCATTTTCTCATGAAGATAGAGTTGTACCTCCTTTTAATGAAAAGGATTTTGATGAATATCTAGCCTGTTTTGAGAAAAAATCTAAGAAATGTAAGTAGCCAGCAGAAAGTTGGGCTTAGATGTTATCTGCGGTTTTGTGTGGTAGGGCACAAAAAGTTTATGCTACTATTCTTGAGTATAGGGTACAATATTATGAAATCTTGGAAAATATTTTCTTTTTTTTCACAAGCCTATGAATTAACATCCAAAGCTTATAAGATGAAGTTTAGGAGTTAGACAAAGCAAGAAAAGCAGACATTTGTAGAATTTAGTAAAAAACAATCAGATTGGTATGATAAATGGTGTAAAACAGCAGTGAAGGGAGGATTTTGTAGAAAAATGCAAATCCCTGTGCATTTTACTTTTTTGTAAATGATATGAATTGTTTGGTTGTGGTAAATTTCGATGTTTACGTTGTTTGCTCGGGAATGGTTTGATTCTTTTTTTTTTTTTTTTTTTTTTGAAAAAGCAAATGCATTTACTTAACATACTTTAAACTACCTCTTGGGACAATTTTATAGAAAGAAAAAGCCATTTTTGAGCGATGTATTTAAGTTTTACCTGGTTGTTCTCTACTTGACGCAAGGCTGGGAAAACCATTGTCGGCAGTGAATGATCTGAAGAGTGGAATATGGAGAGGCCAGCTTGAGAAGCGCAGCAAGGCAGTCTTCTCCTGAATTTGAAGAAATTTTCTTGAAGCCAAGAGACAATGGCTGTCATTCATTAGTGGGAGATCGGTGGCTCTGGATTTAGCCGCTCATGGATCACGTCATCGTCTGACCACTTAATACTACTCATGAGCTCAAATAGAAAGAAGAAAAGTAGAGTTAAAACATGAGCAATTAGAAGCAGAATTAAAACGTGAACAATTATAAGGGAGGAGAAAGCCAAAGATAAGGGAGCTCAGATAAAGCTTCATGAGCCTGATGTTCAAAAAGAGTTAGAACTTGGAAAATCTAAGCTGACTAGTTCTAGTTATCCTCATAGATATAGGTAAGCTAACCCATGGAGATATGCCGAGCATATGCCAATCACGACTGGAAAAATCTACATCAGTGAAAGGGTTGGCTCTATCTTGCTGGAATAAGTGGAACTCTTCCCGAATTTCGAGGCTTATCCGGACTGTTACGTCCGGCTCAGGTCCGAACCAGCCTCAAAGGAAGAGACCGAACCGAGGGAGGTTATCGTGTTTGATCTCGCGAAGGCCCAGGCTATGTTAGCCCAGGCGGTGAAGAGTAGGGGTTTCACCAACTCCAAGATGCTGGCGCTTAGCAAGAAGCATCCAACCTTCGTTGCGCCGAATGCTGCGACTTTCCCCTTCATCGGAAAGGCCTTCACAGCAGTCTTAAAGGCAATGGAGGAAGGGAAACCTTGCCCTGCACTGGAGGAGTGCAGACCTTTCTCCCTTACTATTCCTCCCGATGATAGGCACTGGAAAGACGTCCAGTCAACCTTCACGGTAGGGAATCTAGAGCCTGACGTAGCCGGTCGTCAATTTAATGAGGACCTCCCAAGGGTAAATGATCACCTCATTCGTAGGGAACAGGATATGAAGGAGAGGCTTGCCGCGTCTCTGTCCCACCAGGTACAGCTAGAACTTATGGCCGGGGATACTAGAGTCCCGGACTTTTATATGGTCCTAGCCAAATCGCACTTGGCAACGGTGACGAGGGACCTATATAGCTTCATCAGGGCTTGCAGAGCCTGTCGTGAATTCGTGTTCACCAACGCGACGGTGAAACACGAACCCCGGAGGCTGATTTCCTCCAATATCTGGGGTAAGTATCTCTTTCCTTCCTCGCTGGTGGAAGAGATTGTAAACAAAGCCGCCACGGAGAATAGGAACCTTCTCCACAAGTGGGGCCTGTCAAGGAAGAGGAAATCCTCTCAGGACGATGGCCCTCAGCCTAAGAGGAAACTTCAGAAGCCGAAGCCCCAGCAACGTCAACAGAGACGACAGTTTCCGGGTACCGCTACTCGCCAAGTGGCCACACAGCCACAACAGACCTTTCAGTTGGTCCCCCAACCAGTGGTGTCGCAGTCACCAGTCTTTACCCCTGCGTATGACCAACACTCTACTACCTTTCGTCCCAGAGGTAGGGGCTCAAGCAGAGGTTCCAGCAGAGATTCTTCCCGCCGTCCCTCCAGAGGCAGAGGAGGAAGGGGAGCAAGTGGCCGAGGTGGCAAACCCTCGGGACACCAGAAGCAATGAAGTGCTTCCGGTGGGAGGAAGACTCCGCCAATTCCAGGATCGTTGGACCTTTGATCCCTAGGCGCAAAGCATCGTCAAGAAGGGACTAGGCTGGAGCTGGACTCAACCACCCCCAGCCTTCCAGCAATTCTTCCAACAGTCAACCCCCCTCCTGGAAGAATATGTCCTAGAACTCTTGAACAAGAAGGTGATCAGGAGGGTAAAGTCAACCAGGTTCCAAGGGAGACTATTTTGCGTTCCCAAGAAGGACTCCGACAAACTCAGTGTCATTCTAGACTTATCCCCTCGCAACAAGTTCATTGCGAACAACAAGTTCAAGATGCTGACTCTGCAACAAATAAGGACCCTTCTGCCTCAAAGTGCCTACACGGTCTCCATAGACCTGGCGGACGCCTACTGGCACGTTCCAATGTATCATTACGCTTCCTCCTACCTAGGATTTCGACTCCAAAGGAAAAGTTACGCCTTCAGGGCCATGCCCTTCGGGCTCAACGTGTCTCCACGGATCTTCACCAAGCTGGCAGACGCCATCGTCCAACAACTCCGTCTTCAGGGCGTCCAAGTGATGGCCTACCTAGACGACTGGCTAGTCTGAGTGACATCGCCCAAAGATTGTGTAAGAACCTGCAACAAAGTCACCCAGTTCCTAGAGCATCTGGGATTCAATATAAACACCAAAAAATCTCGCCTCTCTCCAGCTCAGAAGTTCCAATGGTTGGGAATCCATTGGGATCTTCAGTCACACCGCCTTTCCATCCTACAGAAGAAAAGGAAGGAAATAGCGGGGTCCGTCAGAAGACTTCCAAAATCCAAACGGATCTCAAGAAGACAGCAGGAACAAGTTGTCAGCTCTCTATAGTTCGCCTCTCCGACAAACCCAGTGCTTCGCGCACAGCCAAAGGATGCCGCGGGAGTTTAGAGACGTTTCGCATCCATCGCTCGAAGAGACCTCAAGAGACGGCTTCAAAACAGACTTCGCTCGCTTTTAAAGCCGTGGTCGGGAGCAAAGGCCCTGAAAAGGTCCATTCCTCTTCACCACCCGCCTCCATCGATCAACATCCATACGGACGCTTCGCTGGAGGGTTGGGGAGGTCACTCCCACCAACGACAGGTTCAAGGAACATGGTCTCCCCTATTCAAGACACTTCACATCAACATCTTGGAGGCCATGGCGGTTCTTTTCACCCTGAAGAAACTCTCCCCGCCTCCCTTGATCCACATTCGTCTGACTCTGGACAACTCAGTGGTAGTCAGATGTCTCAATCGTCAGGGCTCGAGATTCCCCCAGATAAATCAGGTACTTCTTCCGATCTTTCGTTTGGCAAAAAAGAAGAAATGGCACCTGTCTGCAGTTCACCTACAAGGATTCCGCAACGTGATGGCGGACGCTCTATCAAGGACAAGCCCAATAGAGTCGGAATGGTCTCTAGACGCAAGGTCATTCTCTTTCATCTCTCACCAAGTCCCGGAACTTCAGATCGATCTCTTCGCGACGAGCGACAACAATCAACTTCCTCGATATGTGGCCCCGTACGAGGACCCCAAGGCAGAAGCAGTGGATGCCATGTCACTGGATTGGAACAGATGGTCCAGGATATACCTGTTCCCTCCCCCCAACCTTCTTCTGAAAGTCCTCTCCAAACTGAGAACCTTCAAAGGGACAGCGGCCCTAGTGGCTCCCAAGTGGGCCTGGAGCAATTGGTACCCTCTGGTCCTAGAGCTGCAGCCCACGCTGATCCCCCTACCGGGCCCAGTTCTCTCTCAATAAATACAGAAGTCGACTGTCTTCGCTTCATCACTGAAAGTCAGGGACCTCCATCTCATGATTTTCTCTCCTTAGCCGCAAAGAAAAGGTTTGGAATCTCGAAGAAAAGTTTAGACTTCCTCGAGGAATACAAGACTGAATCTACTAGACGGCAATACGAATCTTCCTGGAGAAAGTGGGTCTCTTTCGTCAAGGCAAAAAATCTTACGGAAATCACCATTGATTTTTGTATGTCCTTCTTCATTCACCTTCATGGACAAGGCTTAGCAGCCAACACGATTTCCACGTGCAAATCGGCTCCGACTAGACCACTCCTGTACGCCTTCCAGATTGATCTGTATAGTGATATCTTCAATAAATTGCCAAAGGCATGCGCTAGACTACGCCCAGCACCTCCGCCAAAACCTATCTCCTGGTCCCTGGACAAGGTGCTCCATTTTGCCTCTAACCTGGACAACGATTCATGCCCTCTAAAGGACTTGACTCAAAAAGTTATCTTCCTTTTTGCTCTCGCCTCGGGAGCCCGAGTCAGTAAAATAGTGGCATTATCAAGAGAAGAGGGTAATGTCATATTCCCAGATACAGGAGAATACCCTCTTCCCTGATCCGACGTTTCTCGCTAAGAATGAACTACCCACCAAGAGATGGGGCCCTTGGAGAATCTGCCCCCTGAAGGCAGATGTCTCTCTATGCCCAGTGGAGAGTCTTAAGGTCTATCTTCAAAGAACTTCAGACTTCGGTGGAGGACAACTCTTCAAAGGAGAAACATCGGGTAGCGACCTGTCACTGAAACAACTAAGAGCGGATCCTGACAGTACACCCGCAGGTCACGATCCTAGGAAAGTCGCATATTCTATGAATTTCTTCCAGAGTATGGATTTCGAAAGCCTCAAGAGCTTCACAGGATGGAAATCATCGCGCGCTTTCTTCAAGCACTATGCAAAGCAAGTGCACGAAGTCAAACATTTCGTGGTAGCCGCAGGTAGTGTTATGAAACCGGCTGTTTAACTCTGCATAGAACAGCGAGTTACTTGGGACTGTAACTCTCCGGGTGTCTGTGTTGACTCTGTGGTGATACATAGTGATTTCATGGACACTTAGTGTTTCTAATAGACTGTTCTTACCAAGGTGAAAATGTCATAGACTTTACATGAGTGCCACATGCTTTAGAGCATGATGTGTTTTCTTTGAAAAAGACTGACGTTCCTCTGGATCTTGTGTTTCTGGAAGTGAAAATTCTTTCCAGATTCAAGATTGAAGTCTTTATTTCCTATGTACATTATTCTTTATTGTAAATAAACTTTACATTTACTATTGCAATTGTTATCACAATAATCTGCAATTCTCGAAATAAAATTTCTATTTTATTACATGTGCGTCTCTCTCCGCTCCTATTATTTAATATGAAATATATGATTGTCATAGTTTCGTTTACCCCTTTCTTTCTGAAAGAGAAGAATAATACATATATAACTGTATTATATACTCACTCATGCTTTGATAATATTCCTACCTGAATATTAACCTTCGTCCTACCTTCGAGACCAGATTGATCTCTCCTCCAGGGAGTGTAGTAATTGTTAATCACTTACCTATGATTGATAATATTCCTACCCAAATATTAACCTTATGTCTTGTCTCCGAGTCCTGCATGAACTTTCTGTAGAGTGAGTAGCTCTTCAATGATCGCTTCGAGATATTAGTATGGTCCACCAGGACTTCTCTGTCAGGGGGGCAGGAAGCTAGTTCTTCACGGAATCTCTAGTAGGACATGTTTCATACCTCTATTCGAAGCCCTTGGCACGTGCATAAAAAGGGGGGAAATTTCCACGATACATTAATTCTCTGGTACACTTCCATCAGGACGTCATGGCTTGAGCCCAAAAAACGGATTTTGAGTGAAGCGGAAAATCTATTTTTGGGTGAGATAGCCATTACGTCCTGATGGACCCTCCCGTCTATTCTAGTCCAGCCTTTCAGGCTCTACCCTGACCTGCTGTATCATGGATATTAGCAAGAATCTGGCATCAGGATGAGGACAGACGTGACGTCATTTAGCAATGGCGCCTGTTTGTTTACGTCTCGAGTACCAAAAGCAGCCACGGATGAGTGTAACTGTGGAACGGCTCGCCAGTTATTCTCCACCTTTCCATATCGAAGTGTTAACTCTATATGGGGTGCAAATAGCTATGTGGCGTGTTAATACATGCGTCCCCTGTTGATATACGATATCCTAGAGGGAAACCTTTAGGGTACTCGCACCAGAAGTTAGAATTCTGTGATAACCTTTAGTTTAATTCTCTGGGGATATCCACTGTAGTTAAATATACTTTAGGAAGCTACTGAAGGAACCTTTCATCAGGACGTTATGGCTTGAGCTCAAAAATAAATAAATATATATATATATATATATATATATATATATATATATATATATATATATATATATATATATATATATATGAAACCGTGTTGTGTGTACATACCAGGAATCTATATCTTGTGCACAATCATATCCATTTTGATGTATCTATATCTTTGCCAATGTAAAAAATATTCTTACTCAGTTACTAATGAACAGTAATATCAATTATAATATATCTGTATCTTTAACAAAAGTAACAACTATTTTTTTAACAATTTACCAATTTGTGTAAACATGTTTTTTTTTTGTGGTACCTCATAATCATTTACTAGCATTATGCCATATATAGCATACATGGATCTGTATTTTCCATGTATTTTTCTTTGTTTATGACTATGTCTGTTAGGTATTTGTTATTTTTTTTTACATATACTTTTTTGCATATTATTCCTTAATCACTTGTTTATGGCTATGACTAAATGCACATTCAGTCAAACTCCTAGGAAACGTATTTTAACGTAACTTTCAATGTTCAATGCTTGAATGGTAGCTGTCCACGCTAATGTAATGTATACATTAATAAACCCATGACCCAAGGGGTCATTGGCGAATTAGGAGTGTAACAACAAGTCATAACAGGGAGTGAAACTAGACCCTGCTAAGCAATGCTAGGAAAGCATTGCATGAATAAACATTTATCTATGTCTTTTAAACAAGTCACAACGCCTCCCGTGGGAAGCAGTTGACCTATTGAGCCCTACTGGAATCACCTGACTTCCGGCCCTAAGGCTACGTGATCATTTCACTTTGTATTTATATAAAACGCTGAGAGAGCTAGTGTTATGTTATCGACGCGAGCCTATTGTAAATCAGTTCTATTCATATTTTCATACGGAATGGTCATCCGACCAAACCATCCATACTCTAGTGATTGACCTATCAATAAATTGTTTAAAGTTAACCTAAAACTTTGACTTATTCTAAGAGGACACGTACAAGTCTAATATTTCTATATCACATTGAGGAGACATGATGATGGAACCACAATGTGTACGTACAACATTCGTACACTAACATATGTCATAGGTTGGCCAGAAAACCATCCACCCATCGAGATACTACCACTAGATAGTTATTGAGCCCTTTGACTGGCCAGAGAGTAGCCTTATACATTGGATCCCTCTATCTGGTTACAACTGATTTTATTCCTTTGCCTACTCATAAGGACCGATTCTTCTCTGTCATCATTCATCTGACAACACCGAGATTACCAAACCATTTTTCTTCTTTGAAGGGGTTAACTACTGCATTGCAATTGTTCAGTAGCTAATTTCCTCTTGGTAAGGGTAGAAGAAACTCTTTAGCTATGGTAAGCAGTTCTTCTAAGAGAACGACACTCCAAAATCATATCATTGTTCTCTAGTCTTGGATAGTGTCATAGCCTCTGTACCATAGCCTTCCACTGTCTTGTATTAGAGCTCTCTTGTTTGAGAGTACACTCACGTACGCTGTTCTATCTTATTTCTCTTCCTTTTGCTTTTTTTATATTTTTTGAAGTTTTTATAGTTAATATATGAAAGATCTAATTTAACATAGTTACTGTTCTTAGAATATTTTATTTTTATTGTATATTAATTCTCTTGCTGTTTAATTGTATCCTACTTTCCTTTCCTCACTGGGCTTTTTTCCTTATTGGAGTTGTACCAACCATGTGTCACATGATAGTACATAGTAACGGCATTTCATTTTGTGTATATATTATGCTCGTATCTTCCCTCTTCCCTCGCACTAAAAAGAACCTGAAATAACATGCATGTATCTCCTACCATTAACTGTTAGCTGATGCGGTGTCAGTTGAACAGGAAATTTCCTGTTGCATTGAACCTGAAATAATGTCTATTTTTCTCACCGTTAACTGAAACCGGTGTAGTGTCGGCTGAACAGGATATTTCCTATTGTATTGAGTTTTTATATATAAAGCAGAGTGTTCTGTAATAAAGTTACTCAGTTGCTTTCATCCTGCCTTTGATTCACAACCTTCTCTCAGCACATCACATTGGTGACCCCGGAAGTCGACTCGCTCCTCCCGCCTTCCTCCCCCCTCACCCCTCTGTTGATGGTACTATGGCGGACTCTAAGGAAGTTGGCGCTGTGGCTGCCCCATTGAAAGTTTCGTCATTCGCCAGCGGAGAGGCATTTGCTTGGTTTCAGCACGCAGAAGTCCAGTTTCGCATCAAGGGCGTGACCTGTTCAACCACCAAAGCAGATTATGTTCTTACGGCGATACCCGAGGATACCTTCCTGGAAATATCCGACTGGCTTTGGGAAAAAGGAGACACACAAATAATGTATGACACCCTCAAAACATACCTTCTGCAGCAGTACTCGCCGTCGCCAGCCGCCCGTATAGCAAAGGTTTTTCAGCTCTCACAGCATCCTTTGAGGGACCAAAGGGCTTCGCTCACCCTCAGGGAATTGACCAGTATCGCTCGCCTGCAACCTGCTGCAGACGGCTCTCCTCGTGAGGTGAACCTACTTCGTGCCCTTTGGATACGCCGTTTACCCAAACCTGTACATGCTGCCGTACCCGATGTCGATAGTTTACCCATAAAGGACTTGATGACCAAAGCCGATTCCCTTATGGACAGCCACTTCAAGACCTCCATCAACGCCTCCACTCCTGACAAAGAGGACGCCTATTCAACGTCAAGCGAAGCTGACGTGAATGCCGTAGGACATACACGCCTACCCCGTGACGTGCCGAAGCGGTGACAAAGCCACCCACCACCCACCACTTGCTCGCACCCCAACCAACGACTTCTACAGCCACTTACTACCTCCCACCCGCCGAAGTTTTGCTACTACCACACCAGATTGGGAGCAACCGCAAAGAAAAGTGCCAAGGATTGTCAGAGGCCAAAAAAACGTGTAAGTAGGCCATCGCTCGTGGCGGTGGCCTCCCGTGTTTCTAATTTTTTTTTTTTACATGATGCAGGAACGGGCGTGTGATTTTTGGAAGACACGGGTGCTTGTCGTTCTCTCTTGCCAAGGGAATTCTTCATGACATGACGAAGTCTGTCTACATTTGCTGACGTCGCCTTGGTAGCTGCCAACGGATCTGCGATACCCACCTACGATTACGAGAACCTCACATTATCATTTGGAAACGGTAAATATAATTGGAAGTTTCTCGTTGCTGACGTCACATTGCTAGTCCTCAGTGCAGATTTCCTTTCTCATTTCCACTTTCTGGTCGATGTCGCCACCATTGATTGGTCGACGGAGACTCGTAGTTGTCGACACCTCTTCAACCCGGCCCCTCCAACTTTGCTCTCCACATCAGCGCACCCACTGATGCCGAAGCCCACCTCCTCACGTTGTACACGGACGTTTTCTGTCCAGAACTTCTCCAAACGCCCACGGCTCCTCCCAAGCATGGTATTTATCACCATGTCAAGACAACAGGACCCCCAGTATTCGCAAAATTAAGACGTCTGACACCGGAACGATTGGCAGCCGCCAAATGGACGTATGCCGAAATGGAGAAAATGTCAAATCCCTCCTTAAGTAATTCCTCCTCCACCAATTCATGTTCAAGTTACCCTTTCAAAACACACCCTCTGCTTTTTAATGTTGCAGTTTCAGCCTCTTTTGGGAGACCATCTCTTTCCAGATTAACCCTGGATAGGTACGGTCCTCGGACACCCCTTTAAGGGTATACTCGGACGCGAACGACCCCGACGCCAAAAAAAATTCTTGAAAAATCAGTTTTTGCAGTAACCTCCTTTTTTCTTTTGCCAAAAAAAACTTCAATGAATGCTTAAAACAACTGTAAAGATAAATACTACTCATCTGCAGAAAAACTATTTATTATAAATATTTTAAAAAATTAAGTAGAAAAAAAAAGACCTGATATAAAAATTCATAAAAAAAAAGTTTATACATATATACACAAATCCTTTTAGGAATTGATTCTTGAATGTTTAGGACACATCTTGATGTATTTTGGATGAAGTCAGACCCATGGAGGTGAAGATCTGAAATGAGAAAAAAAGGGTAACTTTTTTTGGCCAAAAAAAATTGTCCAAATTTTATGAATTTTTTTGGGTACCCAAATGAAATAGGAAGTGGCTAATTTTTTTAGGGAATAAACATATGTTATCCTAAAATAGAAATATGTAAAAAAATCTTCATTATTTTGTAAATTACATTTATATCAGGGGCCATATCTAAAGGTAATTTTTTGAGTACTTGGAAATTTCGTAAAAAAATACATATATTTAATATATAATATGATATTTATGCAGGTAAAAATATATCAAAATATCACAAATTCTATAGGGAACAAGAATATATATAGATAGGGCAGCTTACGCTTCGGATATGTCCACAAAATGGCCGCCAACCACACTGACTCAGACTCCCTAATCTGCCACTTGAAATGTAGGAAGGGTATGTCAATTTCAAGGTGTTATTTACTAATCTAATTATTATTGGATATGCATAAAAATTGTATGGTGGGTTGCTGGATAATTGTCGATTATTTTACGACTATAAAATTAAAATTCTGACCCAAAAAATTTTTTTTGAAGGGAAATAAAATCGAAAAAAAAATGTAAAACAATATTTTAGCTAAAAAATTTGATGATATTCAATCAAAAAAAAAGTGAACAAAATTTTCCGACAAATAAACATCTAGAGGAATCATTACTCTGTGATAGTTCCTTAGTACGTAGTAATTTTGAAAGAATTGGGAAAAAACGAAAAAATGGCAATCACCGGAAAATCGAACACATACCTATATATACGCCATATCTGGCTAAAAAAAAGATAGGCATGGGTAGCCAGATCATCTAGAAACACTTTCCAACACTATAAAAATATAAGTTTTGCGACACTACTTGCCAATTCCTTACGGTAACATGACTAAGCAAAAAAATGCAAAACAAATAAAAAGGGGCACTCGTGGAAAAATGGCCATTCTAATATACGGCATTTCAGAAAAAAAAAATTTCAGCCACGTGCTAGGCAAACCATCAAGGCATATTTTCCGACAAATAAACATATAAATGAAATATTACTCTGTGATAGTTCCTTAGTACGTAGTAATTTTGAAAGCAATGGGAAAAAACGAAAAAATGGCAATCACAGGAAAATCGAACACATACTTATATATACGCCATATCGGGCTAAAAAAAAAATAGGCATGGGTAGCCAGATCATCTAGAAACACTTTCCAACACTATAAAAATATAAGTTTTGCGACACTACTTGCCATTTCCTTACGGTAACATGACTAAGCAAAAAAATGCAAAACAAATAAAAAGGGGCACTCGCGGAAAAATGCCCAACATTCTAATATACGGCATCTCAGATAAAAAAAAAGACATGCACGTGTTAGCCCAACCATCAAGGCACACTTTCTAACACATAAACATGAAAAAAAAATCAATAATATACGGCAATTCCTTACTACGTAGTAAATTTTTACAAATATTGAAAAAAAAACAGAAATTGGTAACCGCAGTTAAATACCCAATATACCATAACTACGTCGTATCTGACAAAAACAAAGTCATGCATGGGTAGCCAGATCATCTAGACACACTTTCCAACACTAAACAAGCAAAAGTTTTACGACACTATTTGGCAATATCTTACGGAAAAATGACTTGGCAAAAAAATGAAAAAAAATGAAAAAGGGGCACTCGCGGTAAAATGGTCCTCGTGGTGATGAACTACATTTTAACTAAAAAAAAAAACATGCACATGGTAGCCAAACAATCCACCAAGACTTTCCACAACTGATAACCTATACAAGTTGCACCATTCTACGACAATTTCATAATACGTAATAACTTTGATAATTATGCAAACTACCTCAGAAGGGTAAACTCGGACGCGAACGACCCCGACGCGTCTCAGAAATCGGGGAAGGAGTACAGCTATAGCAATGCACATCTGGACACTACTAGAGCGTGTAGGGGAGACACCTCCTGCAGGTCGATCACCCACAAATTCAGTCACAGGGGTGAGTCACGTGAGAAAAACCTGTTTTTTTTTTACGCTCGGGGTCGCAAACGACCCACCGTACCTATCCAGGGTTAATATACTCTTACGGGCTGTCCAATGACAAGAGCCCGTGTCATGCTACAGGCAGGGCAATCTGCACAGAACCGAACATGTCCTATTATATAGGGAACAATACTGTTAACATTTCGCAATAGCCAGGTGCCAGGAATCCACTCTACAACCATCCTGTTGACCTCACATTCGTAAGACTTCTGGCATAAAAGTACAGTAGTTATGAGAAATATCTAAAACTCCCAGTCCATACCAACAACATCAGGGCCAAATAGCCAGTCACATTGAAGATCTATATGATGCAAGGGAATACTAAGATGGGCACCAACACCATGAACGAGAGCATACTTCTCAATAAAGAAATGCTCATTCACAGGGACAACATCCTCTAAACAAGTGACAGGGCACAACCAGCATCACATATGATACAAACAGGGTGTAGTGAACCATCACCAACAGCAACAAACCTCTTAGCAGTGTATGGCTTGTAAACCTTATCAACAGGTCTGGAACAAACACTGAAATTAACAGCCTTCCTGTCAAAAAACGTGGTCATTTATAGTGTTAACCTCTACTGGTAGCACACCATAACGAGACTTTGGTAGAGTTACAAGAGCCACACTTTTATCTTCTTCTCTTTTCAACATAAAACATTCGGGCACTGTGTGACCTGGTTTCTTATAATAATTACATACTACAGAACTGCTAGTAATACAATTGGTATTAAAAGTACTGCTTTGAGATTTGATATGCGAATCAAAATTAGACCTTTGATATCCATCATCAATACCTCTATGCTTATCTGTATCCCTATAGTCTTAACTAAAACAATAATAATACCAATTCTCTAATATTGCAAGAGGGTCTGTCCCTCTCTTTTATTCTTCTCCTGTACTTCTCTTTCTCCCTATTTCCTTAATCTTTCCCTTCCCGAGTAACTGCCTTTGAGCTATAAACTGGATTGTACAGGGGTACTCTTCCTTTTCCCATATTCCCCACTTCCCTATTATTATTATTATTATTATTATTATTATTATTATTATTATTTTGATCTATTAAACCTTTTATCATTACACCTAGACTCTTTGAGGGCCAGTACATAACCATCAACACATTAGGCTTTTCTGCAAAGGGTAGATAAACTTTTTTCATTTAAGTAAACCTTAATGTTCTCACTAACAAGATTCTCAAACTGTTCAATTATAACAGTTTCTCTTAATCTATCAAAACAATCCCTTCACTCGCTGCTTTACACCATTTATCAAACTAATCTGATTGTTCTCTACTAAATTCCACATATGTCTGCTTATCTTGTTTTGTCCAATTCATAAACTCTATCTTATAAGCTTTGGGTGTTGATTTATAGACTTGAAATTTTTTTTTAAAGATTTCATAATCATATACTCTACAGCTTACTCAGGGATAAAAGCATAAACCTTTAGTGCCCTACCAAACAAAACTCCTTAAAACATATAATCCCAAAATTCTGCTGACCACTAGTCGGCTGGAATACACTTGCGTTTCTTAGCTTTTGTCTCAAAACAGACTAAATATTCATCTAAATCCTTTTCATTAAAAGGAGGTACAACTCGATCTTCAATAAAAATGACTTTCCTAGATTTATCAGGATCACTAGAACTAGTCTGCTTAATTTTTTCTAGTCCTAACACTTTTTGAACTTTAAGCTCATGAAGCTTTATCTGAGCTTCCCTATCTATGGCTCTCTCCTCGCTTGTAATTGTTCACCTTTCAATTCTGCTTCTAATAGCCCACGTTTTGACTCAGCTTCTCTTACCTCACGCTCAGCCTGAACTTCTACTTCTTTATCTCTCAAACAAGCTTCTATTTTAAGCCTTTCTAGTTCCACACAGGTAAATCAGAACACGCTGATTCTCTATTCATCGTATCTAACCCATTCTGGGGTAACACATCGTCTCTAACGTAAGGTTTAACTAACACATGTTTAATATCCTCTTTCTTCATTGAATTTTTAACATTAAGCTCAAGATGTTTGCCTAAACTCACTTACCTAGATTTCTTGAGATCGCTTAATTTCTCAACTTGGGGATCCTCACAAAATTCGCCAAAAAACCCGATTGTAATAATCTCTGACATGTTTGCGGGCTATTTTATACAAGTAACAAAATACGTTTACTTCACGAACGATGTTGGAATTACAAACAGAATAAAAATTCAGATCCCACCCAGGCCGCCAATTGTGTTACGTTCATCTATTGTACACAACGTAAATTATACAAAATCTACTCATAAAGTTTTTTAAACAATAGCAAACAATTAACAACCATATGAAAATGATATTCAACAAACAGAAAATAGAACTATAATCAAGATTTAACATAAATATTTACACACATACGGATACATGTCCCTATGCACTGCCGACGCAAGAGCCCGTGTCCAGCAAAAGACTGGGCAATCTATCAAGCAAGAATAAATATATAAACTGCACAATGGAGGAACTAAGAAGTGTAGCCCAGGAAGCAATCAGGAGTACAAAAACGGAAGGGGCGTAGACCTACTACACTGATAGTACTGTAGATCCTAGTATTCAGACAACAGGAGCTGCAGTATAGTCCAATAATGCCTCCACCATGTAGACAGCTTGTTGCAATAAAGCAAGCACTAAAACACTATAATGAAAATGAAGGAACTGTAGTCATTCATACTGAATCAAGATCCTCAATGCATGCCATGCAATAGGAAAACAACGAAGAAACCAAGGCTCTACTATCTGATATCAAAGCATTTCTATATCAGCGCAAATAAAGAGGTAGACCTGTGACTCTCAACTGGATTCTCAGTCACATCTGAATACCAGGGAATGAAAAAGCAGATGAGCTAGCCAAGAGCACCAGACACATAGATAGAGTATTGTATACATGGGTCACAGACCTAGTGCTTCCCCCCATTGACAGACACATGCCAAGAGAGCAGGCTATATGCACCCACAGACTCAGGCTGGGGTATAAAGCAAATTGGGAGATGAAGGAAAATAAGAATGAAAGACCCGGTGAATATTGTGACGTCAGCTCCAAGAGCATGATCGCAGTGACAGGAGTGGGGGTGACTGGGTCAGGATCAGAGGAAGTCTGACATGGAGGCCTGTAACGTGGAGGTCTTTTGGGCTTAGGTGGCTCTGGTGTTGCAGCTGCAGCAGTGGTAGTTGGGATGGTCTGTAATGCTGCCAATCTTCTAAATTGCTCTGGACACCTCTTGTTCTAGGCGTAGTGAGATCCACCATAATTGGTCCTCTATTTTTTTATTTTCTTAAACGAGCTTCTATTTTAAGCCTTTCAAGTTCCACAGCAGGTGAAGCAGAACACACTGATTCTCTATCCATCGTATCTAACACATTCTGAGGTAACATTGTCTTTAACGTAAAGTTTAACTAACATATGTTTAATATCCCCTTTCTTCATTGAATTTTTAACATTAAGCTCAAGATGTTTGCCTAAACTCACTAAGCTAGATTTCTTGTGATCACTCAACTTCTCAACGTGTGGATCTTCACAAAATTCGTACAAAAACTCTACTGTATTAAACCCTAACATGTTTGCTGGCTATTTCATACTAGTAACAAAATACGTTTACTTCATGGACGATGTTTGAATTAAAAACAGAATAACAACAACAACAATAATAACAATAGGGAAGTCGGGAATATGGGGAAAGGAAGAGTACCCCTGGATACAATCCAGTTTATAGCTCAAAGGCAGGTACTCAGGATGGGAAAGAATAAGGAAATAGGGAGAAAGAGAAGTACAGGAGAAAAATAAAAGAGACGGGCAGACCCTCTTGCGATATTAAGTCATTGGTATTAATTTATTGGTTAGCTTTTCCAATACAGAATAACAATTCAGATCCCAGCCAGCCGCCCAATTCTGTTACGTTCATCAACTGCACAAGACGTAGATTATGCAAAATCTACTCATAAATTTTTTTAAACAATAACAAAAAACTAACTGTAATATGAAAATAATATCCAACAAACAAAAAAGAAAATTATATTCAAGATTTAACATAAATACATACAGCATTACTCAAAAATTCACCGAATACTCACATAACACCAAAACTAACCTGTACCTGCATGTACACTCTCTCTCTTACTGAGGAGACTGTCTATCAACAAATTTTCTTTTCGTGGACTAAAAGAGGAGTCTCCCTACTGTCCCTGGGGCCTTTTTTCCATTGTCATGCCAGTAAACCTACCCCTTTTTACCCCTGTTGTTTTGCTTAGTGGTAGCAAGAGGGACCTGTCCCTCATTCAGTTATACGGGCATTGACTTGGAATCTGCTATGCAAATTCCAGCCCGTGGGATGCTTAGTATATTACCATTACCCCACATGAGAGCCAAATTCTAAGCTGCTGAATGAGGTTAAGCAGTTCATTCGAAACTACCACTACTTTTTGACCTTATTTTATTAGCTTTGGCTATCTAGATTTAATGTAGTTTAAACCATTACACTGAAAAGTAATATATCTCATTGATTTTTTTAACCCTTTTAGCATTAACATAAACTACTTTAACCCTATTCAGATTGTAAATCCCCTTTTACAAATTTAATTTAGTCATTTCAGATAACCTCTCTTACGGGCTGCCAACGCAAGAGCCCGTGTCTTACACAAGGTAAGGCAATCTACACACACACACACACACGGATACATGTCCCTATGCACTGACGATGCAAGAGCCCGTGTCCAGTAAAAGGCTGGGCAATCTATCAAGCAAGCAAGCAAGGATAAATATATGAACTGCACAATAGAGGAACTGAGAACTGCAGCCCAGGAAGTAATCAGGAGTACAAAAACAGCAGGGGCGCAGACCTACTACACTGATAGTACTGTAGATCCTAGTATTTAGACAACAGGAGCTGCAGTATATTACAATAACTTTTCGGCCTGCTGGAGAACATCCAACTGGATTCCCAGTCACATTGGAATATTACGGAATGAGAGAGCAGATGAGCTAGCCAAATGCACCAGACGCATAGAGAGAGTATAGGTACACAAGGGCCACGGACATAGTGCCTCCCCCATTGACAGATGCACGTCAAGAAAGGCTATATGCATCCACAAACTCAGGCTGGGGAATAAAGCAAATTGGGAGAGGATGGAAAATAATAATGAAAGGCCCTTTGAATATTATGATGTCACACAACAACAGGCTCCCATGCACTACCTGCTAGAATGTAGCTAAAAAGCATAACTGAGAGATAACCTTCAAGCAGACATCAACTCGTAACACGTCAGGCAGACTGCAGTCACATTGGTAAAAGCAATTGTTGAAAACATAGAAATCCACAGACAACTGCTGTCAAACCTACCTCCGCTGAAGTAACAACCTCTGAAACCCTCATCAGAATCCATCTCATCCCATCGCCGTAAGGCCCTAGACACATCATCCCCTGTATTTTTCCCTAACTTTATCTACTAATAAGATATTCCGCAGGGACCCTAGAAAGTAAAGTGTTGGACAACCGTACCTGCAACATTTTTCTACGTTTCAAAGGCTTTACAAACCCTTCAACCTACCATTATCCGTGACATAATAGACCCCTTCCACTACCACCATCATCCTTCCTCTGTTTGCATCTGTCTCTACAACTAAAAACCTTTCAAATTTCCTATTGTTTAACAACCAACCTGTATTTTATAGGTTACCTACGGACCGAACAAGGGAAAGGCCCGTACCAAAAAGAATTGTTGGCTACAATACAACGAACGAACGAAAATTGTTACTAAGTAAGACGAGTTAACTTTCCAAACTTTTATAAAGCAAGGGACAGATGGTGTTGTGTAGTTTCAGATATAAACTGTTGACAGGAAGAATTATGGCTCCTGATTCTAATAATGAATACTAATTCAGTCTTCTTTGTCTTCTTCAAAATACTTAATCGGTTTGTGTAGTCACTAAAGTCCAGAGTCAGAGAGGGTGTAGCTGAAGAGTGTCTCCAACAAAAAGAGTGTTCAGTCAGGTCTCTCTTGTTTCTGCCTCCCCCTAATCTCTAAAATGGGCTGCCAATATAAGAACCTGCGTCCAGCACAAGGCTGTACACTCAAAAAAGCAAGCAATAATCTTTCTGCCAGCTCAAGAACTCTCCTATCCGGCACAAGGGACACCCAGCTCCCTGCCAGTTTGGTGGAAGAAATTTTCAGCTCTGACCTACACTGTCGACTTTCCAATAAGCTATTATAGCGGAACCTTCATCTGTTGTTACTGCTATAGTTAGGAGCACCAGCAATATCAAGACTTCTGTTATGTTGACAGGAAAAAATGCAAGGAATACACTGCATACTATGATCAGAAGGGAAAAGCTGTGTTCCTTGCTCTCAAGGTGGCTTCAGAGCTTGGCTTGCAGCTTGATTGGGACTGTGTCCAGCACAAGATATTGTGCAGATGCAATGATTGTAATCTGTACCACGACATTGTATATCAACTTGTCAATAAAAGGAATAGTGAGCCTCCGTTGCACAAGAAACCACTATCACAGAAGCTCATCAACATTGAGATCCCACACTTCCATACCCCAGGAGTTCTCCAGAAGATACTGAAGACCCTGGCAGGCCACCTAGATAGCTCAGTTTTAAATTGAATCCACATATCGACTGCACGAAAGCTACACCTAATAGATATTATCAAGAATGTGGTCTTACTGTTCTTGACCCCTCTCCTCAACCAGTGAAGATGCCACCTGCCAAGAAGAAAAAGAGTGGAACAACAGCGAAACCACCTACTGCCACCCCCACCGCCACACTACCTACTAACACTCTGGTTTGAGCAATATACTTGAAAAGATTGTCGTGAGCCGAGATCTGGCCAGACCCTCACCCCACTGGTTGGGTCTTCCACCTTGGGGGCTATGACTGACTGTCTAAGAGCCCCATCCGTGAATAATGTCCGGGCGATCTATGCACGCACGCACCTGTCCTTTTATATTTGGATCAATAATCTAGAGAATTCTGGATCGTTCAAGGCTAACCTTGCGCAATAGCGACACTCCAGGAACCCACTCTCGAATCATCTTGTTGAACTCACGTTCGTCAGATGGCCAGCGCCGAAGTACAGTAGTTATGAGAAGTGTCTGGAACACCTGTTCCAGACACCTATATATACGCTATATCTGGCTAAAAAAAAATAGGCATGGTAGCCAGATTATCTAGAAACACTTTCCAACGCTATAAAATATAAGTTTTGCGACACTACTTGCCAATTCCTTACGGTAACATGACTAAGCAAAAAAATGCAAAACAAATAAAAAGGGGCACTCGCGGAAAAATGCCCAACATTCTAATATACGGCATCTCAGATAAAAAAAAAAGACATGCACGTGTTAGCCCAACCATCAAGGCACACTTTCTAACACATAAACATGAAAAAAAAATCAATAATATACGGCAATTCCTTACTACGTAGTAAATTTTTACAAATATTGAAAAAAAAACAGAAATTGGCAACCGCAGTTAAATACCCAATATACCAATAACTACGTCGTATCTGACAAAAACAAATCACGCATGGGTAGCCAGATCATCTAGACATACTTTCCAACACTAAAAAAGCAAAAGTTTTACGACACTATTTGGCAATATCTTACGGAAAAATGACTTGGCAAAAAAATGAAAAAGGGGCACTCGCGGTAAAATGCCCAACATTCTAATATACGGCATCTCAGATAAAAAAAAGACATGTACGTGTTAGCCCAACCATCAAGGCACACTTTCTAACACATAAACATGAAAAAAAATCAATAATATACGACAATTCCTTACTACGTAGTAAATTTTTACAAATATTGGAAAAAAACAGAAATTGGCAACCGCAGTTAAATACCCAATATACCAATAACTACGTCGTATCTAACAAAAACAAAGTCACGTATGGGTAGCCAGATCATCTAGACACACTTTCCAACGCTAAAAAAGCAAAAGTTTTACGACACTATTCGGCAATATCTTACGGAAAAATGACTTGGCAAAAAAATGATAAAAAATGAAAAAGGGGCACTCGCGGTAAAATGGTCCTCGTGGTGATGAACGACATTTTAACTAAAAAAAAAATCATGCACATGGTAGCCAAACAATCCACCAAGACTTTCCACAACTGATAACCTATTCAAGTTGCACCATTCTACGACAATTTCATAATACGTAATAACTTTGATAATTATGCAAATTACCTTAGAAGGGTAAACTCGGTCGCGCTCGACCCCGACACGTCTCAGAAATCGGGGAAGGAGTACAGCTACAGCAATGCACATCTGGACACTACTAGAGCGTGTAGGCGAGACACCTACTGCAGGTCGATCACCCACAAATTCAGTCACGGGGGTGAGTCACGTGAGAAAAACCTGTTTTTTTTTGACGCTCGGGGTCGCGGACGACCCACCGTACCTATCCAGGGTTAATAGAAACTGCTGTACAGAGTTTGTGATAACACTAATGTTCTTCATCATACTTAATGTTATCTTGTACAGCCTTTTGTTGAGACCGTACTTTATATAGAAAGTGAGTTCTTTCTGTATTCTTTCTATCCCGTATATTAAAACTACACATTAAATTTCCATTCAGGAAATTAAATAAGGTATTCTAGTATAGAATTCACCTTAGTTTTAATATTTTGGGAGGTTACAGCAATTGACTGAACAGGAAATACGAGTATGTGTCTTTCCTTCTTTCTTTTATAGCTTTTCTATATAAGCTAAATGTTTCAATATAAGTAAAAGCCTTCACTTGATACTCATGGATTTTTCTTCTCTTTACAGGAGGACCATCCGAAGTGCGGGAGTGTGTTCTGTAATGTCGCAGTAAGAACTTCTGTGGACATCATTATTGTAGGAGGCACGCAGCATGCACAGCCTCCAGAGGTGTTCTCCGCTATTGGGACGCTCAGGTTTGTACAGTTTGTTCTAACCTGATTACCGAGGGTTTTGACGACCCTAAGTCAACGGAGTCAAGGGATGCTGACAGGGAAACGTTACGATCCTGGGTGAGGGGTTTTCAGAAAAACACCTCAGGTCCCTACCTTCCAAATGAGAAGATGAGGGCCTACCTTTTCCCTAAAGCATCGGCTGATGCAATCATCCCCCAGCCTCAGGTGGAGATACCAATTGCCCTGAATCCGGTAGATTCTGAAGTCTCAGCCGCCCTTCAAGACATCCAAGTGGACGATAGGATGTCGGAGGTGTCGGATTCTACTGAGAAGGACTTTCTAGGAGAAGGTCAAGAGGAGGAGCTGTTTCAGACTCCTCAAGTAGAAGAGCAAGAAATCGACGAAGTGTTGGTTACGTCGGTCCCAGACCAAGAATCGGTTCCTTCTACATCATCTGGAATCCCAGATGAACTGGGAAGGACTCTTTCTTCCATTGTTGAGATGATCCAACAAATTCAAAGGATGAATGATGAGAAGGAAGCTGCAATGAAACTGGAGTTACGTAGACTTGCAGCATCACGTGGGCCCCAAAAGCAGCTCACCGTGAAGGATCTTCCCTTGTGCTCGAATACCAATCCTTGGAGGTATGCCGAACACATGCCAATGACAACCGGGGAAATCGTGATCTCAGAAAAGTTGGGAGCAATTCCCCTGGAAGAAGTGGAATTTTGGTCCACCAAAGATTTTTATCCTGACTGCTATGCCCGTCTTAGGAAGGAGCCAGCCTTAAAGGAGGAGACGGAGCCGGAGGTCATAGTTTTTGACCATAGTAAAGCTCAGACGTTACTATCGAGCTCGATGAAAGAGAGGGGCTTCACTAACTCAAAGGTGCCCGCCTTGAGTAGAAGCTTCCCTCCTTTGTGGCCTCTCCTACCAGAGCCTTTCCCTTCTTGGAAAAGGGATATAAGGCTGCCTTAAATGCGGTGGAGGCAGGGAAACCATGCCCCTCCTTGGAGGAGTGCAAGCCGTTATCTCTGACCTTGCCCTGGGACCAAGAAGACTGGAAGGACGTACACCTTACCTTCTCAGTCAGGAAACTAGAAGCTGATATTGCTGAACGCCAGTTCGGTGAGGCGCTTTCAAAATTGTCGGAGGCTCTCTTGCGTAGAGAGCAAGAGACAAAGGAAAGACTTGCGGCATCGATGTCGTTGCAAACAACACTAGAAACGATGGCAAGTGACCCCAAGAACCAGGACATGTTCATGGTTGTGGCCAAAACCCATCTGGTCACAGTTACGAAGGATTTCTATAGCTTTATTAAAGATAGGAGAGCCTGTAAAGAGTTCGTGTTCGCCTCTGTTGCGGTGAGGCACGAACCGAGGAAACTGATCTCCTCTCGTATTTGGGGTAAAGACCTCTTTCCCAATGAAGTGGTTAAACAGGTAGTAGACAAAAGGCCTAGGCCATCCTCTCAGCCGGCTAAACCCTACCGACAACAACATCAACAACAACTTCCTGTGACCGCAGTGCCTCAGACGGTGCCACAAACTCCAACCACGTACCAGCTGGTAACTCAACAAACGGCGACACTGTCGCCAGTTCTTAACCCAGCCTTCGAAAGGCAGACTTCTTCCTTTCGTTCGAGAGCCAGAGGAACAGCCAGAGGTTCTTCTAGACACCCTTCAAGAGGAAGGGGATCCAGGGGAGGAAGCGGTCAAGGAGGCAAGGCCTCAGGTCCACAACAGCAGAAGTAGATACTTCCAGTAGGAGGGAGATTACAGCTTTTTAGGGATTGCTGGACCTTCGATCCCTGGGCCCACAGCCTAAATAAGAATAGACTATGTTGGAGCTGGAGCAGTCCTCCACCTCAATTTCCTCAATTCTTCCAACACTCAACTCCCGCTCTGGAAGAATATGTCCGAGAGCTCTTAGTCAAAAGAGTAATCCGGAAGTCTAAGTCCATCAAATTCCAAGGAAGGCTGTTTTGTGTTCCAAAGGAGGACTCAGAAAAACTCAGAGTCATTCTGGGCACATGCTGTGTCTATAGACTTGTTTGACGCTTATTGGCACGTTCCAATTATTCGTCACCTCTCCCCCTACCTAGGCTTCAAGTTACTTTGATAACTTTACGCCTGCAGAACCATGCCTTTCAGGCTAAACATAGCCCCAAGGATTTTCACAAAGCTCGCGAACACAGACGTCCATCAGTTACACCTAAAAGGGGTCCAAGTAGTAGCCTACTCGGACGACTGGCTGGTGTGGGCAGCATCCAGGACAGTATGCATGCAAGCTTCTAAGATAGTGATCCAGTTCCTGGAACATCTGGGATTCAAGATCAACATCAAAAAGTCTCGTCTTTCTCCAGCTCAAAAATTTCGGTGGTTGGGAATCCACTGGGATTTGGAGTCACATCGGCTTTCCATTCCTAGTAAGAAGAGGAAAGAAATAGCAGGATCTGTCAAGAGACTATTGAAATCCAAATGGATATCAAGACGCAAACAGGAGAGAGTGCTGGGCTCTCTACAGTTTGCTTCAATAACAGATCCAGTGCTAAGAGAACAACTTAAGGATGCAACAGGAGGCTGGAGAAAATATTCATCAAACGCGAAGAAATAGCACCTGTCAGCAGTTCACATTCAAGAGTTCCGCAATGTGACAGCGGACGCTCTATCTAGGTTTACACCTATAGAGTCAGAATGGTCCCTTGACGCAAGATTGTTCTCCTTCATCTCGAGTCAAGTCCCAGAGCTGCAGATAGGCCTCTTTGCGACGAAAGACAACAAGAAAATAGTTCGTTACGTGTCCCCTTACGAGGATCCGTTAGCGGAGGCAGTGGACGTTATGTCCCTGGGCTGGATCAGATGTCCTGTATCTATCTGTTCCCTCCGCACACCTCCTTTTGAAGATCCTCGATATGCTGAGATCCTTCAAAGGGAAAGCTGCAATAGTGGCCCACAAGTGGCCAAATAGCGTGTGGCTCCCTCTGGCATTGGAACTACGATTAAAATTCGTTCCGCTACTGGATCCATCCCTGTCTCAGCGAGTACAGAAGTCGACTGTCTTCGCTCCATCACAGAAAACACGAAACCTACATCTCATGATTTTCTCTCCTTAACGATGAGAAAAAGATTTGGTGTTTAAAAGTCAGTTTAGACTTTTGGAGGAAACCAGAAGACATTATGAGGCCTCAGGGAAGAAATAGCTATCCTTTGTCAAGGTGAAGAAACTGAAAGAAATCCCGACAGATTCCTATTTATCATTTTCATTCTCCTTCATGAGCAAGGTTTAGCAGCCTACACAATTTTATTGTTCAAGCCTGCCTTGACAAATCAGATACCATATGCCTTACAGGTCGACCTTTCTAACGACGTTCTTAATGAACTAGTCCTTCAGCGCTTCCAAAGACCATTTGCTTGGTCATTAGATAAGATTCCTCATTGTGTATAATTAATGAACAATGAGGAATGGGCTTAGAAGGTTTTCAATTTAAGTCATATTTCTGTTTGTACTCGCCTTGGGGGCCAGAGTTAGTGAATAGTGGCTCTCTCTACAGAGAAAGTCAACGTCCAGTTCTTGGAGGGAGAACTGTTTCTATTTCCAGACCCAACGTTTCTTACCAAGAACAAGCTACCCACCAACAGGTGGGGTCCCTAGAGAATCTGCCCTCTGGAGGAAGATGCATCTCTATGTCCAGTGGAGTGCCTAAAGGTCTATCTTCATAGAACTTCAGACTTTATGGGAGGACAGCTTTCCAGAAGAGAAACCCTGAGTTCAAAGTTATCTATAACTAAGGGCGAAATTCACCCGTGTTATTCGCAGAACGGATCCAGACAGTACACCCGTTAGTCATGATCCGAGGAAAGTTGCCTCCTCCATAAAATTTCTTTAATTATATGGACTTTGAACATCCTTGTTTGCACACCGGCTGGTAGTCATCCAAGGCGTTCTTTATGCACTATGCAAAGCAAGTGGAGCAACTTATGAGATCTGTGGTAGCAGCAGGTAGAATTCTTTAACCTTCTGTTTTAAGTCTGCGAGGAACAGTGTAATTAATTTGGGACGATTAATTAAGAGGGTGCGCGTGTAGTCACTGTATGTTAGTACACGCTGAGAGATAAGTGTCCTTACGAACTGTTCCATTGACGTTGGTAATCTATAGCATAATACGGACACTTGTGCCAAGCGTTTTTTACGCTAGAGTATGTAAACAGTATACAGACTATATCATTATTATTAATAATTCTATTGAAGTGGCAAATCTGTTTCCTAGTAGATGAAACAATATTTTCTGTTGACTGTTTTTCTTTATGCTTTTACGTATATCATCGACATTATATAGATTATATAAATGTGATTTGATATGTTCGTTTGTTAAATTTTAATAAACTAGTTCATAATGAACCCTGCGTCTTTTTGCCCTCACTCATTTTATTAGAAATGTACTGAGCATTAAGATTAAAATATGGATATTTTTATCATGGTATGTCTTTCGAGACTGTTCCCTGATTCAAGCAAAAGTCCAC
>NC_090749.1:12663629-12701129 GCF_036898095.1 Palaemon carinicauda
ACAATTAGGACTAGAATTGCCTCGAATAGCACCAAAATATCCTTTGATAACCTTTGGCGATCAACATAAACTAACATAATTACAAAGCATCAAAGATAAAACCAGACTGTGTAAATAATGTTTCTTTTCTAATTAAAACCTTATGTTGGAAAACCTGAGTTTGGCCGCTATCTAGAAGAGCACTATTAACACCATCTTCATTATGCCGTGTTTCATTGTAGTTGGTTGATCAATTAATTTCTTGTCTTTTTCTTGACATATCTATGTTATTTATGTTTCATGCAAGAATAGACATTGCTGATAAGAGACCTTTTGCGCAAAATCACAAAGAATATCTTTTGCATACTAACAAAAAGTGCGTCTTATTCTAGCGTGCCCTTGTGTTGTATGTATAGTATATTGTTTGTAACTAGAAAACATTGTGCTCGAGTAATTCTTCATCCATACACTAAAACAGATACCTTTTCAATTTGAAAGAGTTAGCTTCTAAAGGAATTTCCAAAACCAAACTTGCAGTATGATAAATAATTCTTTCAAAATCATCATGGAGATTAATTATTCACTATATAATTGTATGACTTACATATGACCTTTGCTTGGCAGGGGGGGGGGGGTTGTTGTTAGAATGAAATACGGTAAAATAAGATAATATTTATGATAGTTTGCATCTGCAACATGTGACCTTATCTATCTTTTAGTGGAATGAATAAGTAAATAACAATAAGGAAAGTCACCAACAGTTTTCGGAGGGAAGGAAGGAGGGAGGTTGTGGCCAAGGATACCGTCGGGATCGGAGATGATTGATTGATTGACGGCTGGGTTCCTTTTCATGAAATGGGAAGGTTTCAGGATATATTGGAACAATAGACTCAAACTCCTGCACTGTGTGCTCACGCACGTGTGTGTGGAGAGAGAGAGAGAGAGAGAGAGAGAGAGAGAGAGAGAGAGAGAGAGAGAGAGAGAGAGAGAGAGAGAGAGAATAGTCTGTTACATAAGACAGAACTTTTCCCAGAGTTATGAACCTAACCCTGTATGTGAACACCCGCAAAATCCCCTAAAGCCCAGAGATGTTGAATAAGAGTCCGTCCACAGATTGAATACCGGTGTAGCAGGAAATTTTTCCCCCCTGACTGAAATTCCCCCCGAGAAAATTAGCCTAGGCCAGATTTCCCCCCCCGGGAAAAGCAGCCCGGGCTGTTATTCCCCCAGGGGGAATTTCAGCCCTAAGATATTTTTCCCCCCCTAGGCCATTTCTCCCCCACCCTCCCTTGCAGAGAAACTATTTTGATGAATTGAATAATCAACGGTGTTTGACAAAATATTAGGAATATATATATATATATATATATATATATATATATATATATATATATATATATATATATATATATATATATATATATATATATATAGTGAAAACCTAACTCTTCTTTCGTACTGTCCAGCACGAAATAAAAAGTACACTTGATGCTAAGAAGCACTATGGATGAGAAAGGAGATGATACGAAATTATGTTGTTACCAGAGATTATTAGCTTTTACACCTCACCAAGGATGGTGTCGACAGCTTTGACCAGATATGCCACACATTGTACATGTGCTCGAAAAAAAAAATCCGTTGTTGGCCATTATGTTTATTTTACTTGCTGGATATGATGGGAGTAAATTCTGGGGTTTTATTGCCTGGTTCCTCATCAGCTGAAAGAGAAATTTTCAAGTACAGAAAGGCACATCTCAAAACAAATCACTGATTTATCATTTATTTTTTTTTTACCCTAGGGTACATCTGTACCCCAAGGTAGCATACAGGCAAAGAAAAATAAGGGTAACATTCTAGGGTTGAAAAGCAACTAAAAATAACGGAATTTTGGGGATGTATTAATTAATTTATCCTTTTTTTCTTTGATTGTGGGATTGAATTACATTTAAGACAACTCCATGAGGCCTTGTAATTTTGTATTCCAAGGCAGGCAGTGTGGTACCATTCATAACAAGACTCGCACTCGACCACTTCACGTCCATCTGCCGTAATTCTTGTACATTCTTGACATAGCCATGCCCCAGGAATGTCGTCCTCCTTTGCTTTAAGTGTTGCATGAAGCGTTGTAATTGCATCTTCATCCATATATTTGTAAACACATTCAAGTGCTTGTCTTTTCATGACAAGCATGCCAGGAAGCTTCTCTGGTCTTGTCTCTATTTCATCTTCGGTGACTTGTATTCCTTCTGCTTCCACCCTTCTGACAGCTTTCTCATCTGCAAACATGAGTAAAATGACTTTCTCCTCTGCTGGAATATGTAGGATTCCCTTTTGTTCAGGATATTGCTGATGCTCTTTCACAGATGCGTTGAACGGTTCTGCTCCATGGATGTCATCTTCTTGCCTTAAACTGTTTGTGTCATTTTGTTTGTAGACCTTCAAATTCACTATGTGGTACAAGTTTTTTAGTTCTTTATTTGTTGCAACGTTTTTCAGTTTTGCGCGTCCTTTGCCTACTAGAGAAACAACTTCATATGGACCTAGGTATTTTGCTTCTAGTTTTCCTCCCATTCGGTGATTATTTCTATTGTTTTTTAATAGTACTAATGAGCCCTCAACTATTCCACTGCAATTAGATGTATGTCTTGCATCATAGTTCTTCTTTTGCCTGTTTTGAGCTTTAGCAATATTCATAGTTATTTTTTCATCAGCTGCCTTTTTTTCTGACAACACTCTCTCTGTCAGCTCTTTAATAGTCTCTGCTGACGTTACTCTAGTTCCTACCGCTTCATATGACTGAGTATCTAGGTAGACTGGAAGCACGGGGTCTCTCCTAAACATTGCAGTGAAAGGAGTAACACCAGTGCTGGCATGGACTGAAGTACGATATCCAAACAGAATTCTTTTTATATGCAAATCCCAATCGTTCTGCTTTTCATTAACACATTTCATAAGAGCTCTTTCAAGTGTTTGATTAAATCTCTCCTGCAATCCATTTGTTTGTGGATGATAGGCTGAAGCAATTCTGTGATCTATCTGTAACTTGGCACAGATGATATCATTCAGTTCGTTGACAAACTCTCTCCCTTGGTCGGTGATCAAGGTTTCTATACAGCCAAAGTCACAAACGGTATCTAAAAAGAACTGTGCAACTTCTGCTGCAGACTTGCGTTTTAAAGGTGAAGCAACTGGAAATTTTGTAAAGTAGTCTGTCATTGCTACAATATAACAGTGTCCTCTCTCTGTCTGGGGCAGGGGTCCAATCAAGTCCATTCCAACCTGAGACCAAACTTTTTCAGGAACATAAACTGGATGTAACTCTGGAGCTTGCATTGC
Organism: Palaemon carinicauda; assembly: GCF_036898095.1. Lineage (NCBI taxonomy): Eukaryota > Metazoa > Arthropoda > Malacostraca > Decapoda > Palaemonidae > Palaemon > Palaemon carinicauda. The sequence continues at coordinate 12,666,945 of NC_090749.1, forward strand.
TGGTTTATTACTTGCTCTCTGGCACTTGTCACATTTAAAAACATAATCACTAACAAGTTCTTTGATGCCCTTAAAATAATACTTAGCAGTAATTTTTCCAATGGTCTTATCCCTTCCCATATGTGCACCACCAAAGCCTTCATGACAAGCTTTGATAACTCGGTTCACGTCCGTTTTCATCAACACTTGACGTAACTGCACTTCATTATTTATTTTTCGTTTATGCATTAGATATCCATCTTTAACACAAAAGGGTTTGCACTTTTTTCTAATATCACGCTTTTCTTCTTTGTTTAGTCCATCAGGATACTTTCCACTATCCAGATATTGGTAATATGTGTGGTAAGTGAGCTCCTCCATATTCTGACGCACGTGTTTCCACTGCTACTACTCGGACAATTGAGTGTTAAGTGGCGCTAAAACTAGAAGGAAAACAGACAAAAAGAGAGAATGTCAACAGCCCTTGTGATGGTAGTGTACCAACCGTGTTCCACACAATTGTACATAATTCCTTCACCAATGTGACGGCGCCGAGTAAGGTTCTGAATTCAAAGGCAGGTTGGAAACGACTGAGTTATATTATTGTAGAACATTCTCCTTATATACAAAACCTCAAGGCAACAGGACATAACAAGTTCACAAGACAGACAATATTTCAGAGGAAAAACCAGACATGAATTTTCATGTTCGTTTTAGTGCGAGGTAAGAGCGAAGATACAAGCATAATATATACAAAAGGAATTATGTACAATTGTGTGAAACACGGTTGGTACAGTAGTTTTATTGTGATGATAATAGCCACAGCCATAGCCATAGATTTATAACAACAGTGGTGTTGGGGGAATCCAATTTTGGAGAAAATGGTTTTGCCTGTATAATATATTAGAACTCCATACACAAGTTTTGGCAACTCTTTTCTGCCAAGGCTAATGTCCAAATTTCCATTGAAGGATATTGATTTCCTAAATAATATTTCGCATCTTTGGCAGATTTGGAAAACATCATCTGAGGGATGAATCAAGTTTCCTTTATCTTTCAACTGAATTAGCCTTGGCATTGCATTATTGTGATGGGCAGTTAAGCAATCTAAATAGGCTTCACAACGCAAGGATTTCCTCAGTTTATACACAAGAAATCCTGCTATGTACGCCACAATATCGCTAGAATAAAGTGATAAGGTGTAGGAATGTAATAGTAATCTTCGTTATGACTGCTTTCATCTAAACTCCTATTATCTATTATTCTGTTCTTAGGAGAAGATTTATTTATGTCAACCGAGTTATGTAAATGTGTAATATTGCTTAAATAATTCTAGAGGAATGCAATTACCACGAAGAACATTCTGTATATCATTTTGAATCAGAATTTTCTTATAAGCAGCCGAAAACTGCATGGCAGTAGGATTATTATTATAACCCCATACTTCTTATTTTACCATAAAGAAAAAAAGCTCAACATAATCTTGGCTCATTTTATGACAGTAAAAATTTCATTTTTAGAGTAGAACGTTCAATTAGATTATTCAATCACATAGCTTTAAATGCCTAATATAAGCTTCAGCCTTCATCATTAATTCTTTAAACAAACATACATTTTGTTGTTGCATTTCAAGATTTAAAGTTATGTCTGCGCAAAATTTTTCGAATTGAGGATATATAGGCCTAAACTAAAGAATTTGATTGTCCCTCACATCCTTCGAAATCAGCAAGTTTGTTTTCTGAGCAACATTGCAAGGGGTTTGATACGGATTCACTAAGAAACTGAGCAGCACGCTTAAAATTCATTGTTCTTTTTATCCACGCAATATGTTGTGACCTCAATTTATTGCCTACATTTGTGCAATTTGTGCAGCTTTTCTATGAAATCCCATTGAATTTGATTCTTATGGCAAACGAAAAAAAAAATATTGGTTACCTCCACCAAGCAAAGGGGGGAATCTTGGCCCAGAGGGGGGAATATTATCCTGGGACAAATTCCCCCGGGGGGACATATATCCTGGGCCATATTTTCCCCGGGGGGAATTTCGGACAGGGGGAAAACCAGACCGTTACACCGGATCAAGTCATAAATCGTTAAGTGGACAATTACAAATTGACACACGAGTTGACTAAACAAAGATTTATTTCATGGTCTATACGTTTCTTATCTGTTATAAATCTTTACCCTTCTTAACATATCTTACCTTTAACATTTCTCTTTTAAAGTTTAATCTTTGCTTCACCATCCCGCTTCTGCACTGAGTTGTTCTTCCTGTCAGAACCCTTGGGATTTTAACATTATCTCTCTCTCTCTCTCTCTCTCTCTCTCTCTCTCTCTCTCTCTCTCTCTCTCTCTCTCTCTCTCTCTCTCAACGCTATTGTCAAATTCCACAAAGGGAAGTGATTTTTTTTTATTTTTTTTCAAATAAGTGTTGGTTATTGAAGGACTTTCATATCCTAAAGATTTACAGAACAAAGTGTCTTTTGCTTGATAGTATAAATGTGTTTATTGGAATCAACGCATCATTGATATTCATAAAGAAGAATCAAATAGAAGTAGTTACCTTTGTCCTGCTTTAGTTTGAATGACAAAACTTAATATCTTGTTGTTGCCCTATTTTGTGAAAGGAAAATATCAATGGGTTATAAGTACTAAATGGTCTGCAGATTATGATAAATAATCTATTGAACAAGCTAAATATTATATAATGATTATCATTTATAGCAATGAATTATTCCTATACAAAGAATAATAAATTCCAGTGCTACAAAATGAAGCGAAGAAATCAGGATTGATTGATTCACGGGGATTATAGTCATCAGAAATATTCCTAGACTATTGACAAAGCAGTTGGTCATTTATGCCTTATATTGATTATTATGGATAACAATTTTCACCTCTATACAATCACCTTTTGTTTTAGGTTGCCTTATTCATTCAAAAACGTGGAGAGTTTCTTTTGAATGAGATATTACCAATCACCCTTCTCACTCAGTCAATAAGATTCTTGACTATAAGAAAACACTTCATTCTGCTTGGAATGACATGTTGCAAGCGATGAAAGTACTTTGTAACGGGTGCATGATAGACCCAGAAATTTTTTTTTTTTTTTTTTTTTTTTTTTTTTTTTTTTTTTTTTACTTATATTGATTCTGTGTTTAGGCAGATTTTTTTTTCTCCATAAATGACGGTAATCTGGTCTTAAGAATTTTTTTCTCCCTGATCTTTAGGCATGAAGTCAGTTCAATGATTTGGGTAATTAAATGATACTTGAACTTCTATAGTTATGCACAAGAGAGAGAGAGAGAGAGAGAGAGAGAGAGAGAGAGAGAGAGAGAGAGAGAGAGAGAGAGAGAGAGAGAGACGTACTGGATGTATTCTATTGTAGTCATATAACAAAAGAAGATTAATGAATCTCAAGAAAGTTAAAATTTGTTTCCCACTTTTTAAATTAAAAAGAAATAATCTTGCCTAAGGAAAGAAATTTTTCTAATTCCCCTCACCAAAGAAGAACTATTTTCTTATAAAGAAAGATTCAATATTCACTTCCAGTAACGTTGATAATTTGGTTCAAGAAAATTCGTTTTAATTGAATTTCTAAACAAAGAAAAACAAATCAACACTAAAACTCCTGACCATTTGGTAATGAGAAGACAACAAAAATGTTCTTGTCTGTTCACAAGTTATTAAGGGAAATTCATGACAGAAAAAAAAAATACTCTGGAACAATTAGTCTTTTTTTGACTTCAAAGTTCATGTTGGTTTTATTCTCAGAACTTTGGATGTTGGGATCCAGTTACGAGCAATTATGATGTTGACGGAACATTCCGACATTCCAAAGAAATGGAAATTGTTTAGTCATAGCTTGTTTGTGTGGTAAATATGAGCGAATGATAAAATGATAAAAGATATTATTCATAGAAGTTGATGCGAATATCAATAACAACAGTAATAAATAGAGGAAGAACAGAACGATAATCATGATAACGAATGACAACATTAAGAGACGTTTGATCTAACTATACAAAAGGACCACTTAGATAATGTGCCTTTGTCTAATGACCCTGATTTTCTCTCTCTCTCTCTCTCTCTCTCTCTCTCTCTCTCTCTCTCTCTCTCTCTCTCTCTCTCTCATTTCATCAACCATTATTTCCTAACTATGACATGATTTAAAATCTTCATTCGTCGATATAGTTATACTCAAAAACGACTATTTTCGTATTGCTCTCAATTTTCAACTCGAAAACAAAACATCCTTATTTTGTTTTTGCTTTTGCTTTTTCCTGTTACTTATATGTCGTGATAAGATAAGGAGTAATTTTGTAATTAAACGATTACTGTTGCTCTAATTTATGCTCAAATTAATCAGTAATTATACCTATGCTTATACCATGTGACCAACTCTTTCGAAATTATATGCATGTATATATGTATGTATAGCTATGGAAGAAATAACTTTATATATGAATATTTCCAGTAAGTATTATATGTGTTTGCATGTTCATGAATGACCTGGTCTATAAAGCAATGTGTTTTACGATATTCAATGTTAAACTATGTGTTCAATTATCCCTGGAGTGTCAAAGCATTTTGGGTATTAATTCTTGGGAGGTTTATATGATTTTCTGGATTAACGTGCCAGACTTATGTCATTTTAATTAAAATTCCAATTACCATAAGGTTTTTGAGTTGGGGGGGGGGGGGGATTTTGGCAAGGGCGAAGAGTCAGTAAATTCATGTCCCTTTTATCGTAATAATTTATGACTCTTGGTAATAGTAACAAAACGATGTGACTTATGGCGTATTCCAAAGCCAGGTAGTAAGAATGTCGTATTGACATGACCATGTGTTTGTTTTCCTCAGACAAAACAAACTCTTATAATAGATTTCAAAGATTCCTTATACGAATTACCTAGAAAATGTGCGACATGTCTGAAAAATGCCACAGGAAATGAACATGACTCGCCTTCAAAGGACTTCCTGACTCCAAGAACCAACAAATTATATCGGTTTTGTTCGGCTCAAATCGAATTTTTGGAAGGTCAATCCAGTTGAGGAGGGGAAATTCAATTGAAAACCTCTTTGCCAAGAGGAATTTCCCAGTAGACACCAATAGACTTCAATTTAGGTTTACGCTTCGAATAGACATGGATTTATTCTTTGGTAAATTCTGCTTTTGGTACCCTTATTCAAAAAATTACTATAAGGAATGAAACACGACATTTTTGTTACCAAAAATACGTGTGTCAGAGAGAGAGAGAGAGAGAGAGAGAGAGAGAGAGAGAGAGAGAGAGAGAGAGAGAGAGCGAGGGTTGCTCCGACAGAAAATCATCTTCACAGAAATTTTGAAGTTAAGGATACAAAGGTATTTATGATTGAACATCCTTTTTCAACATTACATTACTTTCAGAAACTTGTTTTACATATTCTAGATTATTAGATGTTTAGAAATGCGAACCCAGTCCACGAGTATTTCCAAACAAGGAAGCTTCCCATCCTGTTGCACTACAAGGGGAAGGATCAGTAAATAGATAACGATATCCTCCAACTCAGTTGTTCTTCATAAGCTCCTGGCGAGAAGCTCAACTCCCGAGAAATCCCTAATGAGTGAAAGAGGATTAGGGAAATCACCTAGCATAATATTATTATTATTATTATTATTATTATTTTTATTTTTATTTTCCAAGGTACAACCCTAGTTGGAAAAGTAACATGCTATAAGCCCTAGGGCTCCAACAGGAAAAAATAGTCCAGTGAGGAAAGGATATAAACTACAAGAGAAGTAATGAACACTATGAAATATTTTAAGCAAGTTATATTATTAAATTAGGTCTCTCATCTATAAACTACAAAAATTTGAAAAAGAAGAAGAGAAATAATATAGAAAAGTGTGCCCAAATGTACCCTCAAGTTAGAGAACTCCACCTCCAATATAGTGGAAGACCATGGTGCAGAGGCTATGGCACTACCCAAGACTAGAGAACAATGGTATCCTTTTGGAGAGTCCTCCTAAAAGAGCTGCTTACCCTATCTAAAGTCTCTTCGACCCTTACCAAGAGAACAGTAGCCACTGAACAATCATTGTGCAGTAGTTAACCTCTTGAATGAGGAGGAATTGTTTGGTAATGTCAGTGTTGTCAGGTGTATGAGGACAGAGGAGACTGGAAAGAATATGCCAGACTCTTTGGTATATGTGTAGGCAAAGGACAAATTAGCAGTAATCAGCAAGATGGATTCAATGCAGCATTATCCGGTCAATCAAAGGGCCAATAACTCTCTAATGGTAGTATCTTAAGGGGTGGCTGGTGCCCTGGCCAAACTATAGTCAGAAAAATCAGGTCTGATTACGAAAACACAATTAAGCAAGAATGTAAAATATAGGTCTACAAGCAATGCTTCCAAGTGTGTAACGAAAGAATTTTTAAACTATATAATCTGATTTTGTATAAGCTTATATCTAAGTTTGTGTGATAGGATAATTACTCAATGTAAATTATTAAAATATTATTGTATTTTGATGATAAAAGTTAAGAAAACATCATATTGAAATAGAAAAATTTGATTAAAAGCACAAAATTACAAACGTTTCATGGAGATACTCACCACCGATATGTTAACGCATCAACTTTTTGTAGAATATCAAGGAGGGATTTGTACTCTACAAATGGTGTTTCTGATCTATATATTTCTACACCAACAATAGAATGTGCTCAACTTTTAACAGTGATGTGATATCATATGATAATAAGCAGAATGTAGTTCGAGTAAAAAAGCACAATTTATAGAGGATTGATATCTATAATAATAGTGTTTAGGATTAGTTGACAACGTCCTTGATATTTACATGAATAGATTTTGGTTAGATTTTCAGTTTTTAATCCTAGGGCTGAGTTCCAACTCTTTCCTTGCAGGATATTGGGATCTGATCTACATGTTTTAGTAATACATATCATCAGTTTTTTACATACAATTGCCATAACCTACAGCCTAAAAAATCAGAAAAAAAATGCCATTATTGGAATCATGACTTATTGATGCATTAATTCAAACTTACCATGAAAAATATGTATGATTGATTATGGGCTTTTTCGAATTTGAACAGAACCCGAGTCTTTATACTTCTTGTCAAAAGATGTCAGCACATGTACCTTGTTCCATTCATGCGAATTATTCTATATAATTGGAAAAGGGTGATAGATGATTACTTATGCAGAAATATGTGTGGCAGATATAAGTTATATTTAGTTCATGTTAAGTAAGCTATTTTTGGTTATATTTAAACAATAATGACGTCATGGAAGGTTCCAGAACGCAAGGATTCAAGAGCTCTACACATTGATTCTTTTCATGGCCAATAGATGGCCTTAGTAGGGGAGTACCAAATTGCTAATTACCCCCATCATACCTCATTACAATTTTCATTACTTCATTTCTGTTTCTATTGGGGAAAAAAATTGTAATAAAACCGACGCATGTGAACTTGATGTTACTAATTGTTGTCTGGACACAACTTATTTCTTAGGAAATAACAAATGTCACAAAAAAATGTCACAGAAATATTTCCTCAGAAAACAATAGTTAGTTCAATTACATTTTGGGATAAAGGGGTAGCCAGTTATGCCACATATAATGAAATTGGCAAGACAATAAAGTAATTACACAGTTATTTTATCTAATTTTCCATTACATTTTTATGAAACCAAAAGATAATTATTATGATTCATGATATAACTTGTATTGTTAGTAAGAATTAGTAGAAAAACAGGAGCATTACATCACGGAAGGCATAATGTAGGCCCTGCCTCCAGTAAATCGTAACGAGTTTCACTTTACTGCCAATAGATGGCGTCAGACGCACCTTATCCCAACTAATGTAGTAAATGATTTGACGACCACGTGTGTCAAAAATAAATGGTAGGAAGGTAGAGGCTACAGAATTGGTAATTCGTAAACTATTCAACTATCATTTCCTTATTAGAAATGAATATTTTCATCAGAAAATTCTTTGAATTATTTATATGTTATCGGAAGCAACCTAAGGTTACTTATAAAAGTGGTCAAAATTTCATTTCTTGATTAGAACACATTGATACTAAGGTATAACTGTACAACTAACCCAGGTAACAATCATCAGCATAGTTATAGTTGGTGGGACGATCTTGGGACAGCGCTGCCAAATTCAGTTTCCTTGGGTGGAGAAAAGGATTATTTATTAAAAATTTAAGCCAATTAATGAGTACTAGTAATATGCCAAAAGATGTTTTGCTGTAATGTCATTTAATGATCTTGTCATCAGTGTAATCAACAGAGACAATTCAAGTAATGAAAAAGAAAATTGTCATTCTTCTTCTGTGTCTTCTTCGCCAACGTCTGACTGTGTTGCGTCATCTACCTTTTTTCGAATTTGTGTTTGTTGATAAAGGCGTTCCAGAGTGGAATTCTAACAGAAAGTGAACCTTATTGTTTTTTGCTTTGTAAATATATGCATGGTAGTAAGGATGTTCCTTGGTTTAATTAAGGTTAAATGAAACCCTTCAGGAAATCTCTCAAGCAATATTGTGTTTTTCATTCTTATAGCATCACGTCTCTCTCTCTCTCTCTCTCTCTCTCTCTCTCTCTCTCTCTCTCTCTCTCTCTCTCTCTCTCTCTCTCTCTCTCTCTCTCTCTCTCTCTCTCCTATTTGTGAAGTCACTCTTTAAAGGAAAGGACAGATCAATCACGAATTATTCCACATCACTCACGTGGGAGGGGATTTTATTCATCTTTGGCAATGGAGTCACATAAGAATTTCTTTGTAACGAAAAAAGAGAGAAAGGACAGAAAGTGAAGGTAAAACGTAGAGGAAATGGAGAAGAATTAACGAGACAGACAGACAGACAGACAGGAGGATAAAGAAACCCGTCCTAATTCGTGGTTCCAAAGTCCCTCTGTTCTTAACAGCGACACATCCAACCTCACCTTATTACATCACACAATTCGAATCATGTGATTTACTTCAGACTATTTGCACACTCTAATGAATCTGATGAAGAAATGTGATTAATATTAATTGTATTTAGAAGTTAAAAAGGTGTTAGTACTTTTCAAATAATTGAATTAATTAAGGAAAAATATTATCTTTTTCCGAGAGATGTAATTAATTTTCTTATTCCTTGAGACTATTTATTAAACAGAAGAACGTTTGGTCAAATGGATTGATATCTGCTCCAATCGGAGCTTAAGGACGGAAGACCAGATGACGTATGAGCATTCAGTAATATTAACCCGATTAACAATGTTTCTTTAAACAATACATCTGATTTTGGACTCCGGTGCATTTGCTATAATACTTTGATGTTTTCTCATTAATGATGGGAAGGCTATGATTGCTCGTTTAAAACTTCCATTGATTTCAGTAATATAAATTTCTCTATAGTTTGTGCACAATCACCATGACATCCATTGAACGAACACAATAAAAATGGATAAAGAAAAGCGCTCATACATAAACAACAACACGCCCCCCCCCCCTCCCTTTCTTGGGAAGTCATATTATCCGAAATCTTTCTTTCACTTTTCATAACCTTTTGAAATAAGGTGAAGATCCAATTGTCATTTCATATCTCCCTTTTCCCTTTGAAGCCAATAACTTTTAATCATACATTACCCTTCTCTCAATAATTATCCACTTCATCTATTGCCTGGTATACCTCTCTCTCTCTCTCTCTCTCTCTCTCTCTCTCTCTCTCTCTCTCTCTCTCTCTCAGAGTGCCATCTTGGACTTTGTCTGTCAACAAATGCATTTTTGTGCTCTGAAAACTTTCTCGATTAATAAAGAGATAAGAAGATTTACATCACCTAGAATTGACTGAAAGCTGTGGTAGTGCTTACTGATCAGTGCTGTGATATTAGTGTGTTTATGAGTTTTTGAACTTAGACTTTATTTAGGATTAAAAATCTCGCTCACTCGGCCATAGCACTACGTTCAAGTTTTTCCTAATCCGTGCATGCACAGATCAGTGTGTGACGTAGTTATCACCACCATGGCAACATTACTGTACCAGAGAAACGAAATCAGATGTGAGCATTGTTAATGACTATAGAATTCTCTGGACCTGGTACTCTCGCTGATGTTAAGGAGGACCTTGCTCTAAGTGATGATAATGTTGAAGAGCATGTGCTTACACAGGAACATTGGCCACGACTTGTCTCTTTTAAATCTTATAAGTTGATCCTAGCCTCTTGGACCATACCCCTACCTCCAACAAATGATGTATGGAGCATGATTCAGATAGCAGTAATGAGTCAACATACCCTGCTGCTAAAACTACAGTGTGATGCTTCTTCTTCTCAAAATTAAATTCTAAATAGTTCCCTACCTTGACCTGCTTATCAGAGTATACCTAACTTGGCTACAAAAACTATTCTAACTGCCTTTGCTCCACATGCTGAATACATAAAGCTCCTATTTAGAAAGAATCCATGGGTTAATGTGAAGCTTCACTGGCTATCGGAGGTTACCAAGATGTTCAGCCTCGACCGGGAATTGGCTAAAGTTAAAATGTCTGTGGTCACTTCTCGATTTGAATACATTTCGAGGCATCGCCTGGATATCATAAATAGGGTCAAGGACGGGGAGGTTCTATCACTTGTATTAGATGTTCACGATGCTGTAAACAGACCCCAGAAGTTCAGTACATATCTCATCTCTCGATATCCTGTGGATGTAGACCATTCATTAGCTAAGGTACTGACGGGAGTACACACTGTACGTTGTTTCCTACAGGATCGGAAGTCCATCAATCGTATTGTTATTACTTAGAGCCACCCAGATCCACCGCCGCCTTTTGTTAACTTCTCCTTCCTCCCTTGTTTACCAACATGTGAACTACGCAGAATGCCAGACAAAAAGCCATGGTGCTTCAAATGCTAAGGTATCGGTCACATCTCACGATACTGTGCTGCCCCTGAAAAGTGTGTATTTTGTGCTGCTGACCATGACAGTCGGACCTGCCCTTATCGGCTCCATGTACCACCCACAGTGGTTGACACTGCCTCGGCATCAACATCACGCTCATTTCCTCTACCTACACCGGACACCTCGCATTGCAAATGCCCGAGTTGTAATAAGCCCAGAGTCAATGTGTGGCATTGCTGTACCAGACGATCACCCACTGCATTGAACCAGCATATTACACAACAGCTTCCAATGCCATCAATTAAAACCACCGTTACTGCCTCTTCACAAGTGTCTACACTTCGTAATGCTGTAGATGTCCTCAAGTCTCCGTGTGACTCCCTTACATCACGTTTTGAAGCCATCGAATCTCGTTTAGAGAGCATGGACACTCCCATGGACAGTCTCGTAGCCTCCTTTGACCATCTAACTTCTACATTTGCTACTAATGATACCACACTACAATCTCTCGTTGAAACTCAGCAGGTTGTTATCACATCAGTTACTACACTCACTAAGAAACTTGACTCATTTGCTAAACGTCTTGAGAGTGTTACTAATCCTCATACAGGACCTTTGCCACGTGATACACCACCAATGTATACTTGTGTCACCACTGCCTATTCATCTAGTCGCCGTTTTTCCAAGGGACATATTTGATAACCAAGTGAAGCTTAATATTATTTTGTGAAATGCTTGAGGTATTACAAACTGGGCAAAACTTTCTGCACTTAAGGGAATTGTACATAGCCACCACCCAGATGTTAATTTAATACAGAAACGTTTGTTGGTAATGCTCAGCCAAGGGAAGAAGCTCCCTCGCTCACTGGCTATGTGTCCTACGTCCATTTAGTAAGACATGGCCTCATCACCTATATACGTAATTCAATCCAGCATAGACTTCTCCCAAACTCTGAGGATGAAGATACAACATTTCAATTATTTAAGATTACTGTTGGCGGAGGCACCATACGCCTGTGCAATGTATATTCAGCACCAGGTAGGATAAATACAGCCAAGCTTCCACCCCCAACTCTCCGTGGTATGATTTACATGGGAGATTTTAATGCCCGTCATCCAGATTTGGGAGATCTTGCTGGCACTGTGAACCGCATCGGGAACCTACTTCTAGGATACATTCGTCGAAATCAACTGACTCGCCGGGACACTGGTGGATCTACGCATGCACGAGGTGGTACTTTGGATTACATCTTGACCTGTGGACTCGTACCTTCCCGAGTCAAGTGTGTGATGGTTCCTACGCTCTTCTATGATCACATTGGTCTTAGCATCCATTATTCCCTTCCCGCTACACCTACTCCAATACACAATCGCAGTTGCGTCACAATTCCGCCTAAGTACCAGCCTACGTACATTTCATACATGACTAACCTTCTCCTTACATTTGACTTCCACTATCCTGAGAAACTTTATTCTTTGCTTGTTAGTACCACACATGCTTTCCACACACAATACATCAGAAAGCCACATATCAGACATCGTGTTGGTGCCATGACACTGGATAATCAAATTTCTCAGGCAGAAAAGAAGGCGATGGATGATGGCCTTGCCTTTATGAGACATCCAAGTCTTGAGACTCTGCACCAGTATCAACTATCAAGAGATGATCTAGTTGCTCTACAACAATGTGTACAAACAGATTCCTTGCACAAATTAACAGACAGCATCAACCATCAAACAAGCATCGGTTCCATGTGGCACCTCATCAACAGGATTGTGAAGAAGAAACCCCCAAGTGTCCTCCACCACAGCCCTGCTCAATATGCACAGGACCTTATTAATGAGTGGTCAGTACAGTCACGAACCATCAACCTTCCAGCTCATATACGAGACTCTCTCTCCTCACAAGAAAACCATTATGCCTTACATCTCAGTTCCACCTTACTGAGCAGTGATGAAGAGGACGATGTACCCATAACTACGGAAGAGCTACAACGTGCCTTAGCAAGGAGTAAGAAGTCAGCTCCCGGTGATGATGGCATCACCTATGCAGTCCTTTGCACACTCATAAAAGTACCTGGCAACCCTTTCCTCCGGCTCTACAACCTCTGCCTCTGCCTAGGATATGTGCCCCAATTTTGGAATCATAGTACAATTGTACCCGTTCCCAAGCCCGGCACTGACAAATTTCGTCCTATCTCCCTCACCTCCTGTTTCTGCAAAATATTTGAACGTATTCTCTTCTTAAGCCTTATGTTCCGGATGCAAGATAAGCTTTTGTCTAGAATATATGGCTTCCTTCCCCAACGAGGAACACATCATTGTCTCATAGAGCTCTACACTCGTCTCTCCCCAACCAGTGTTGTAGCCTTCATTGATTTGAAAAGTGTATTTGATGTTGCAAATAGAGACATTATTTTAGACCAGCTAATTGATTTTGGAATCAAGGGAAACCTTTTGAGTTAGATACGGGGATATCTTTGAAATAGAGTCTCTCGTGTGCTGTTCAAGGGATCATTGAACACAGCAAAGGAACTTGAACTTGGTACTCCATAAGGGGAGTACTTAGTCCATTTTTATTTAATATTCTCCTTCATTGCCTTCTCTCCTTGCTTCCTAGTACTGATAACACAACCATCACTTGCTACGCAGATGATATTTGCCTTCACTCAACATCTCCAGATCACTTACACCACTTCCTTTCTTCCTTTTACGAATCAGCATCCTCCTGTGGCCTTATCATCTCCCCAGGAAAAAGTAGAATCTTCTCCTCAAGGCGGCAAAGGAATCTACCAGAATTTAATGTGGGGAACAATGTTGTACCTTTATGCACACAATATATATATATTAGGGAGCATCAATGCGAATTGCACCATCCATTCCAGCAAGACAGAGAGTACATCCATTGGTTCAAGATCTGCTGGCCCGGTTCCAGCAACGCCTGACTCCTCCTAAGTGGCTTACTAATTATTCTGCAGGAGTATCTATCCCGGTCGCCAGAACCATATATATTGCTTTCATCCACTCAGTGATAGATTATCTTTCCCCTGCACTATGTCAACTCTCCAGATCAACTCCACAGCTTCTTGAAGAATTCCAGAACCAAGCAATAAGATTCATTATAGGTTTTCCAACATCCACTAGAATTGTAAGCATGCAACATGAACTCTGTCTCCCTCCACTCGTTGAGAGAATATATTCCAATGTCACCTACTTCAGTATCAAAGGCCTGTATTACCCTCATCTGTATCCTCACTATTCAAGCATCATCAGAACTTCTCTCGATTTAGATGCACCTCGTCCACAACTACGCCAGGGGGGACGTACAGTAGCTAGTACTGTCTGTTCAAGCTTTCGGGAGCTTGACGTCAACATCGAGGCAGAGAACGTGGATCATGGCCTTGCACCCTGGTACACTCCTGTGCTGGCAATCTCTAACACTCCAGTCTCTAAGACTGACTTGCCACAATTTCACAACAACGTGCTTTGGAGACCATCGACAGACTATCCTTGTCCCTCAGTGCAGCCCATCACCTCTACACAGACAGTTCCCTGCAGCAGGACGGCAGTGCTGGATGTGCTACTTTCTCCCCCACTTTGGAACTCCCGCCAGAGGGCTGGTCAGGTCGTCGCCTCCCAAAGTCATCAAGCTCCACGTATTGTAAACTATATGGACTTCTAGATGCAGTTATTTTAATCAAACGGACCAGAAATAACGTCTTGATCATCTGCGACTCGCAACCAGCACTCCAAGCCCTTTCATCACATAAACCAGCACACCAGCCCCTGGTTATGCAAATACATAGGCAACTAGACATGGCCAACATGAGCTCACTGGTAGTGCACTTCCTATGGATTCCCTCTCACGTGGGTCTTCTGGCTAACAACACCGTTGACCATCTCGCAAAGGCTGCCTGTCAACTGGATCCTCCAGATGCTGATGCTCCCATTCCATCTCTCCTGTGCTGCAGAAAAATGGTGCGCCAAGCGGCTTGCTCACCTACTCATCATCGTAGTAATGCCGAGAGAGCTACCAGTGTATCAATTCAGCATTATGATCACGCCTTTCCTCATCAACACAAGTATCGCCGCATTGGACTCATGGTTCGTCAAAATAACGTGGTTTGAGCGCGTCTTAGGCTAGGTTGGTGACCAATTTGGCAGGTGGCTGAGCAGGATGGAGTTCCTCACTTCTCCTTCTGTAGGTTATGTGACATATTACCGCCAAAGACTCACAGCAGTCGATATTTGTAAAAAGATATTGACAAATAATTATTTGCTCGATGAGATCTTCATGCGCCTTCCTCACTTTGGTGGATACTGAATAATCAACTGTTTTGTAATATTAACTCAAGATAGGTACAACCTACCAACGAAATCAAACTAAGTTTAATTTTTATTCCATATGAATTCATTTGTAAAACCTTTAATATATAGAAATGAGCAATATTATTTTTAATATGTACTAAATATCTGTCTATACTTTATTTTGTATTCCTTTGTATAACCTTCATTATATGCTGTAGGTGTAAACAATACTGTTTTAACATGTACTTGAATGTCTGTATATACTTTATCTTTTCTATTATTTAGGCATAACTAAATTACAATGTAGATGTAAACAATATTACTGTATTACCCAGTACTCAAATGTCTAACGCTAATGGGCGCAATAAATTTATTAAAACAAAATCTCTCTCTCTCTCTCTCTCTCTCTCTCTCTCTCTCTCTCTCTCTCTCTCTAACTAACTAACTAACTAACTAACTAAATTGCCGCTGTGAATAAGGGGGGAAAGAATCTATAGTTGCTATAGTTTTCCACAACTCGCTATCTTTTCTCTCTCACTCAAAATCTAATATTAAAGATTTGTGAGATAGTTTTCGTAAATGTAAGAGTTTTTTATGAAATCTTACAACAGAATAGAAGAGCAGATCTTACTGTTCACCCTTAGATTTAATTAAAAAAAATGATCAAAGGTAAATATAGAATAAGATGGATGAAACATGCAACATTTATTAACATATAGTCTTTGATAAATGTGTTATAAAAAAAAAGGTAGTTTTCATTTAGTCCCCCTTGAAAGTAAAGACAGAAAACGTAAGAAAACTGTGTTGCGAGTTCTTCTATTGGCTGCAAAATCTATAGAAAAGTTGCACTGCATAAATCGTAATTATAGTCGACAAAAATAAAGTCATCACGTTTGTATTCTGTCATTCAGTTTTTTTACTTATTAATTACTGATGGAGCAGGAAAGGCTTCCTACAATCTCAGTGAACATTCAATTACATTACACGAATTGATCACTGGATTCTATTTAAAGCTTAGGTCGGAAGGAAATGAGTTATTTATTCATTATATTGATGTACACTTGAACAGCCTTGCATAATGTTAGCTTTTAAGATTTTGTAATTGTTTTTATAATTATTCGTTAAAATTTTGAATGCCTTTTTTTGTAACAGATACAAAGAATTAGTGAAATTTTACATATATAGCGGAAGAAAAAGAAATCAAAGTTTTAGAAAGAGAAGGGTTAAGCTTTAGACAGAGAAGCTATAATGAATTATTGATAAGAGAGAAAATAAAGACTTGTTGAATACCACTCAATTTATTGTGTGGTACATAACGTCATTGAAACATTGAAGGACTCCTATATGAGTACATCTCTTCTGCAATTACAGTCATTATGACAACGTTACTACCTAATGTCAAAGCTATTAGCAAAGTCCTAATTAAATAACATTTATGTTCTAAGCACTGACTGACATTGATAATTAGCGGAGTCTAGTGTGTAGTTGTGTACTTGCTGTGAATTAAGGACAGACCTTAGAGTTGTCTTTGGGACACAACATTAAGTAGGAATGATAATTCGGTGTGATCACTTCTACGAGTGGAAAACTTTGTCGACCAGCACAAATGGATTAGAGAAAGAGAAAAAAAAGGGAAGGAAAGTTATAATGTGGAAACAGATTTTGCAAACTACAGACATAGTTTGAAAGATTTAATGCAAAATGCCAAAGACGAAACTGGCAAGATAAGTTGACGCAATGAAGGACCTTGAAAAGTCCCCAAGTGACAGGACATTTTGTTTGATAATGTTCAAGGAATTATCATCATTACTATCACTCGCTAAGCTACAACCTTAGTAGGAAAAGTAGGATGTTATAAGTTAAAGGGCTCCAGAAGGGAAAAATAGCCTAATTGGGATGGGAAATATGGAAACATAAATTATGTGAGAAATAAGGAACAATAATTATAAAATATCTTAGGATTTGTAACAATTCTATAATAGATAAAAAAAACTATATACCTTTGTAAAACCAGAGAGAGAGAGAGAGAGAGAGAGAGAGAGAGAGAGAGAGAGAGAGAGAGAGAGATGTATACAATTGTAAAATCCATATGAATAACATCTGTATAACATTAATAATAAAAGTAAATTAATTGTAGTTAAAATAGAAAATGGATTCTTAGGAAATCGATAATCTTTTGAAAATTGCCATTGATATAAATGCGGATTGAAATTGTACGACAATGAAAAAAAAAAATGCATTTTAGGTCGTAATTCTTAGAGACGAATTCTCCAATACGAAGTGATGAGCGTTTGTCCAAAACTAAAAACTTCGATTTTCACTCGTTTCTGTGGAGACAAAATGCTCCATTTATCTCTGGGTTTCATTGAAGTTGGCTAAAAAAATCAAAAGAGTAAGTGTTTTCATAACATGTCTTCTTTTACTCTAATCGTTTTTGTTTTATCATAATTATCTTCTACTTCGTTCCCTTAAGGAAACAAGAATTCTGTGTCGTATTATGTGGTATATAGTGAGTCTACACAAATTTCAGGAACGTTTACAAAATCATGTTTTGTGTGTTGAATATAACTTCTCTTTTTCCCTTTACTCTGTCCTTCTTCATTCATTTGTAATGCATTGTCAGCGTGCTTTTCTACAGTCTGACTTGTAAAGCCTAAAGGAATCATTCAGATTCCTTCACACTCTCCAAAGGATTCCTTCCCCATAGAATGTCCTTTTAGAGTTATTTGAGTCTACTGTTTTATATACGAGGTCCTAAAGAATGTTTTTTTTTTTTTTTATTGGAAGGCAAAATCTATTTCAACTTTCGTCGCTTTCTGCTTGAATTGACTTTCTGAGTTGTGTTTTATTCAGGGCTGAAGGGAAGAATAATTCTTGTAACTCACCCTATAAGTAAAAGCATTGATCCTCTCTCTCTCTCTCTCTCTCTCTCTCTCTCTCTCTCTCTCTCTACTTAGTAGTTAGGCAATAAAAGAGTAAATGTGTTTTTGAAAGAAGGCATAGCTCTTTTCCATTAGTGTAAGTAAGATTGTGTGAAAACCTGTTCAACCAATCTACTTTGCGGATAGTCTTTTCAATAGCAACTCAATGTATAAGTATTAGATAGATTGTCATAAAACTTCAACTTTGTTCTTTTTTTGTTGATAATGTATAGAGCACTCTCTGATTATGGTTCAATTTAGTTAAACATTTCATTTAATTACAGGTTTCATCTTTCCTTAATCTGCTCTTGTAATTTAATCGTTATTTCCCTTTGAAAATCTGAGCAGTTTTGTCTTAGAAGACATTTATCAATGATGCGGGTGTCTTGCAAAAGATAGTTACCCGCAGTAAGGAAATAAACTCTATAAACTCTACAATTTTTTCTACTTTTAGTGACAACACTGTGATAATAAGTAGTTATATAATCTTTAGTTTTTGGTATAACTAATGTTATTTATGCATTTTATATCATATTTTCACAGATGAGTGTTTTGCGATGATGTCATCTGAGACGGGAAAGACAAACCGACAGGTGTCTCACTAACTCATGCATGCACAATGAAGGATCAAGAAAATATGCCTCAATATATTCACGAGTCTCCTTCTTCCTTTACTTGCCAATGATATATTTTTGCAGATATTAATTAAAAAAAGGAACTGTAAAATCTTAGTAACATCCCAAGTCTTTCCCATACATACATGAACTCACACCAGCACTGACACGTGTACAAAAACTCGAAAATTAATTATAAGCATTTCATTTTGAGTGGTGATTATGTGTGTGTGTGTGTGTGTGTGTGTGTGTGTAAAACTGCATGTCTGATTGTATATAAAGTAACACAAAAAACGTTATGTCCATTTCCAATCTGCAAACCGAGACTCGAGGATAAGAGTCAAAGATATCAGACAGCAAAAGGGGAATGTGGATTAGAGAAAGAGAGAAAAAGTAACAGAAAGTTATAATGTGGAAACAGATTTGCCAACAACTGGCATGCTTTGGAAGACGCCATACGAAAAGTAGAAGACTAAACTGGGAAGAGAAGATAAGTTGACGCTATGGGGAATGTAGATGATGTGCAGTTGAAAAATTGAATGCTGAGTGTAATTACATAATATTATTGCATCAATAAAAGATAGAGATATGTATTTGGTAATTCTGAACAACAGAGCTGACAGAACAACATTTTATAAATAATGAAATAAAAAAAAACTAACATTTTAACGACTATCTAAAAGACAGAAGAAAGATTAGTTATTTTGCATTTGTGGGGCCATTCCTTACTGAATACTTTCAGTGACAACGAAGCACGAAATGCAATGATTGCATTTTCTTTGATCAAAGAGACTGCAAAGCTACATCTAAATGATCAATTTGAATTGACCATCAACCATTCCTCAGCTAAATAGATCGAATTATTGACGAGGGACCTTGATGTACTAATGCTACTATGATGATTGAATCTTTGTATTACTTTGGCATGAGATCTAATCTGTCTCTAGTTATCCTCTTCTTATTCTTTTCCTTTAATGAGAGTATTTGTTTGTGTATTCCAGTTTCATATCCTAAAAAAAAAAAAAAAAAAAAGATGTAGAACGGTTTCATTTCATATAAAAGGAAACCGTATTTGATAGTGCAAAAAAGAAAAAAAAAAAAAAGTGTCATCAAAAGAGAAAAGAAAAATGAGGTGTCAAGCATAGGTTGTATTCTACAACCCATTCTAATCTTGAGCTGCTTACTTGGATAAAGATTTCAGTTAACTTTGTTATCAAAAATCTTTTGATGTAACATATGTCCTGTGCACACATCAGAGTCAAGGGATTTAGGTGATTCTACTTTTATCATAGTGTGCCTTGGTTAGGGGTTAAAATAATGAGAGAGAGAGAGAGAGAGAGAGAGAGAGAGAGAGAGAGAGAGAGAGAGAGCGAGAGAGAGAGAGATAGCATGTCTTGATTTCTATTAAATCTTATTTTGATATTCATGATTATCTTAGAAGGATGCAAATTAGGAAATACTTACATTTTGGGACTCCAGTTTTCCTTTCATATTCTATGTTCCATTAATAAAACAATGTTCAAGGATTGATTCCTTTGTGTTCCTGACGCTAAACATCCCTCAAACATTTCTTTCAACCAGAGTAGGAAATTCAGACCCACCAGTCTAGAGTGACCTGTTGTTATTAAGGAGTAAATCTCGAATTATGAAACTAGTGCCGAAGATAACCTCAGCTGACGCTTAAAGATTTAAAGGCTACTCATGAATGGCAGAGGACAGGGACAGTAACATTACCCTATCACGCAGGACAATACCATAGAGACTGACCATATATCATATCACCAGCGCCTAAGCCCCCTCCCCGCCCATGCTAGGTCCAGGAATGGCCAGGCAATGACTGCTGATGACTCAGCAGGTAGACCTAGAGGCTCCCTAAACCCCCCAACCTTAGCTCACAAGGATGGTAAGATTGGAGACACTAATGGGGCTAACAAGACTGAGCGGGACTCTAACCCCCGACTGGCAAACACCAGGCAGAGACGTTACTAATCAGGCCAAAGGCTTCAGCTGGAAAAGATAAACTTAAAATAGCCTTCCTAATAGTAAAGTTTAAACACCTTCGAAAACCCTTCTGAGATGACAACCTATGATCGAGGGGAGGTATAATCTATACGTGGATCCCGTAACTCAAGTGAAAGTGTAATATTATGCAGAGTTTTTTGGTAAAACTGATATTAATGTGCTTTCCAAATCCTTCATTTTGGGAGTAATTTATCCCCACGATAATTTGGGTCCGGGAATCTGATCCTTTTTGAATATCAGACTCGATTTCTGTCTGTGTTTATCAGGGTCATTTAAGGTTCAAATCAATACTTATATTCACCAAACTTATTCAAGATTATTTCTTATACCAAAAATAGATCTAGTATTCATATGGCCTGAATACGAACGTTGAAATGCATTATTATTATTATTATTATTATTATAATTATTATTATTATTATTATTATTATTATTAGCTCAGCTACCACCCTAGTTGGAAAAGCAGGATGCTATGGACCCTATAAGGGTTGCAAAAGGGAAAATAGCCGTGTGACAAAAAAGGAAATAAAGGAAAAACAGATAGAATAGTGTTCCTGAGTGTAAGCAAGAGAACTCTAATCAGGTATAAAATGTTAATATATTTTTCACTTCCTTCTTGGAGAAGCTTCTCTAGAAGGTGTTCCTCCTCCAGGGAGTAAGGCTGTAGGACCAGTGCCCTTACTCTGCACCCTCGTTGTGACCTGCAACAGTCGACCCGCAGTCAGATACAAAAATGCCTTTTAGAATAAGATTGGCTCAATTATTTCAGTTCTTGTGACAGATTTTGCTAGGATAACAGTGACCTCATTCGAGATATAGAAGATAAATCCTATAACTACAAAAAAAAAAAAGGCTAAACCTTAATGAGATGACTTGATTGCGTCCTGCAAAACAATCTGTTGATTTGACCTCGTTTAACTTTGATATAGAGAAGGGAATGATTATATTCTATTTCGGTGGAAAGGAAGATGAAAAGGAAATGAAGATTCACAAGTAATGAGAAGATAATGAGTCATAAAGATTTCTTTCTAAAACAGAAAAGTTGAATCTTGTATAAAAACAGCTGAGTCAGTCGGTAAGAGAAAGAGGTGTTGAAGGAGGGGGGGGGGGACAGTCTCTGCGTTCGGAAAAATAAAAGTTCGCTCGAAAAGGAATTCCTTTGGTTTTTTGAAGATAAAAAAAAAAAAAACTGAATAAGATAATTAAGGGTTGTTAAGCGAACATTCGAACAAAGTTCCCAGCAGAGAGAAAAGGAAGAAATTTAGCTCTTGAAATTGAGACTAGTTTGTCTCTAAGTACTCTTTGAACGGAATTGAAAGGTCCATTGTAACTTGTTGATGAAAATCAGGTAAAAATATTTGATTTCTTAGCTCGATGAAGTTCTGTTCGGTATAGTTTTCAAATTATTTCGTATAGGAAAAAGATAAGGAATCCGTTGTAGAAATGGCGTCAAAATTATTCAAAGATTTCTGGGAAGAATTTTGAAGGTCGTTGGGTTACCAGTCCTGTTTAGGGCTACCATTTATACCATTCATTGGTATGCTTATTCTGATGATAAAGATGAGGTAATATTTACTTTTTTGTGCATAGGAACAAGAAGATTTTTAAGAAAATATTTATCACTGATGAAATCAGGTAAAGAGGTTTTGAACAATATTCCCTTGGTTGGGAATTCCAATTGATGTCTGAAGTTAAAAACTCAGTCAACAAACAAGAAAGGATTTTGTAGAGATAAAAATAAAACTGCAAGTTCATTATACAGAAGTACAATTATAATGAGTCTGAAAGCGACTGAGGTGATGTCGTTGAAAGTTTCTAAAAAGGAAACACATCTAGATTTGCATTTGGCAAAGACGCGAGAAATATAATCATATTAACAGCAGAAATCCTTGTGATAAAATGAGTAATATCTGTATCAGAAAATATATTATGTATTCACATGGTTAATAGACTCTATAAGTAACTTAATACTAATAGTCTGAGGGTATTGAAATTAAAGTTTAGATTCGGCCCTGGATTGGTGCCTTCGTCCGATCGTAAAACCAATCAGTAGGCTACTCATGGGCTCCGCCATCTTTATGTTACCGGTTTTTTAATAACTACGATTTTGGTGCAACAGCAACAAAAATAACATCAAATAAAAGAATAAACCCCAGTGAAGATACAAACACAAATTCTATTAGAACTGGAATTCATTATGGAGTGAGGCCATGATATCTCCTGTGTGTCTGCGAATACCTTCTTTCAGTCTCACTTGCAGACGACCTTTGCAAAAGATGACTCGACGTTGATGATTGTAAATAACTGTCCTCCGTAATTAACAAAGTTTCAGATGTTGACTTAATCAGCTTTCAAGAAATTCTTTGGTCCAAATTCCTCTGCAAGATTAATAATGGCAAAAATTTTATGAGGACAGTTTGACATTGGGCATCTCAAAACTTCTGTATTGGAAAAGAAACTGCACTAGGTGAGAGAGAGAGAGAGAGAGAGAGAGAGAGAGAGAGAGAGAGAGAGAGAGAGAGAGAGAGAGAGAGAGAGAGAGAGAGAACATGATTTCTAAATTCATTATGAAATACAGGTTCTTTGATGTCATTCTACTCTGATATTTCATAGTAATGACCTCAGTTCTTCTCATCTTAGGCAGATGGAGATGGATATTGTCTGGGGAAAAAGACTCTGTAAATAATATGTACGTGGAAGTGACTTCATCTGCATAGAATGCTAATGAAGTCATGTAGTAACATAATTAGGTTTAAAGGTTAAAGGCGTTCATGAATGGCAGAGGAAAGGGACAGTGACATTACCCTACCGAGCAGGACAAGGCCCAAGAGACTGACCATATATACATATGATCAGCTCTGATGCCCCCTCTCCACCCAAGCTAGGACTAAGGAGGGCCAGGCAATGGCTGCTGATAACTCAGCAGATGGACCTAAAGGCACCCCCAAACTCCCCATCCTTAGCACACAAGCATGGTGAGGTTGAAGCGACCAAAGAAACTAACTAGTTTGAGCCAGATTAGAACCCCAGCCTGGCGTTCACCAATCAGGGACGTTACCACATCGGCCACCATGACATGGGAAGTCAAGGAAGAGTTTGCTTCACTTATTAGCAGATGATGAGTCTCATCTGCCAATCTTCAGCTTCTTACAAGACACTAAGACACTGACTTAATTGAGACAATAAAAATCTCCTTCAATTGGAGTTTTCTCTTTACTGTTTACCCAAAGCATCTTCTCTCCCGGTAACTTTTTCTTTATTTTTCCCCGTTGTTCTTTTTTTTCCCATATGATACATTCCATTACAAAGGAGAATGTTTTACAAGGTAATGGATGAGAGAGAGAGAGAGAGAGAGAGAGAGAGAGAGAGAGAGAGAGAGAGAGAGAGAGAGAGAGAGAGAGAGAGAGAGAGTATGTAGGGTGCGAGACATATAGGATAAAATGAGAAAATTGGAATGTATGGATTAAAGATTATTGGTTACAAAGGGAAAGGGGATCAGACCTGACGATAATTGCACCATCGACATATTTTAAAAAGTATCGAGAAAAAAGAAGGGAAAGTTTTCGAATAGGATTTTAGATGAGATTTTGCACTGGGGGCCAGGCAGTGGGTGCAGGAAGAATACTTTCTTAATTCATGACACCTGTGTCCTCATCAATCGTGTATTCCTCTGTGGGCATCAGAAAGGGATATATAGGTAGTTGCAGATCATTATTGGAAAAATGAATTAAGATTAAAAGCATTGCAAGCTATAAACAATTAATGCTGTTCTGTTTACTTTCTTGGAAGGAACCCAATAGAATACTGGTTCCATCATATGATATAGATAGCTAAATAGATAAATAGATAGATATATAGATAGATAGAGGAGGGTTAGCAACCCCCCCCCATACCGTCCTATCTTGTAAAATGGAAAAGCAAAATGGATTACCCTGACAAAAATGAGAAAGTCTCCTGAAGAAGAGTCAGAATTGTTTAAAGTTTCTGGAATATTTCCCGTTTATTAACATAGATAGGAAAATATACTATAACTTTTCACCTATTTACTTGATCGTGAGTCAGGTAATCTTCTATCAAAAGATAATTGTTTCTATTAATTGACTCTAAAATATTTTTCTCTTTTGGCACTTTGAAGATAACCGTCCTGCTATGTGGTAAACTCCCAAGATATTTTAGGATTTTTTTAACAAATTCCAACCTTTGTGATAATAAATGTCTAATGCTAGCATCCTTTATCATTTCCCGCGAGAATTATTTATTGCATTTCTGAACTGCATTTACGTCGCCAATATAATTTAGAACCAAAAATTTAACGAGAATATCGAAGGCCTTTAGAGAATTATTTTCCTCCAATCGTCTTCTTCTTCGCTTCCCTCTTCTTTCCTGTCTTTTGCTCTTGATTAGGGAAAGGCTGCCATTGCGAACTGATATTCAAATTAGATATCACATCTGTTGCTGAAGCCTTTCTCAATTACATTCAATGCCTTATGTTATGAAGCTAATAATTACGATGGTAAATCTAGTTTTGCGCTTAATATGTTGTATGAATGTGGAGGAAGTTTTAAATTGCATAACGTTATAGATTTTGTGAAGACTAATTAAGATCTTGATTATTGTAACCGTTTGAATCACAGCATATCAAAGGTGAGAGAGAGAGAGAGAGAGAGAGAGAGAGGAGAGAGAGAGAGAGAGGAGAGAGAGAGAGAGAGAGAGAGAGAGAGAGAGGTTTTCATTATTTAAGAAAGACAATTTTTCATCTCCATTGTTTTTGTTTCTATGTTTTAGTCGGGATTTATTTATTAAAACTTTATTTCTTATGTATGTATAGAGATGATCTCTCTCTCTCTCTCTCTCTCTCTCCTCTCTCTCTCTCTCTCCTCTCTCTCCTCTCTCTCTCTCTCTCTCTCTTTTACTTCTGAATACTACTGTTGCACAATGAAAACACGAATTAACATATTTTTTTTTTATTAAGCTTAGTATGCCATAGTAAATAGATGTATATTGCAAATGTGATTTACAGGAAAGGGTGAGATATTCTTGAAAAGAAGAAATACAGTTCACAAAACTATATTTTTCTCTAATTATCTTATTTATATTTTAAAGGAAGTATAAGAGTAAGTAAAGTCCCAGACATGAAACGAATAACAAGAAAAGTGTACCAGTTAAAATATTTTTCTATTGCATGGCCTTTTGAGTTCTCTCTCCTTCAAAACTGAATTCGATAATTTTGAGAAAATCTAGTTAGGACCGGCAATCAAATCACAGTTATTACCGTTTATAGAAAATTTATATTTAACCAATAAGGTCAAGCAGCGTTTTGGTTGGCCAGTGCATGTGTGGGTTACCACTGATGGATGACAGATACCGCTGGAAATTGGCTTTATCAACCCTCTAGTTGTCTATGGCTCTATGGCATTGGGCCTGGGCAACCCCTTCATAAGATTTAGTGTCTAAGAACAGGAAAGAAACGAAGAGTCTACTGTGAGAGGCAGTAGATGGCAAAATAGTCTTAGCAGACGAGAGAGAGAGAGAGAGAGAGAGAGAGAGAGAGAGAGGAGAGAGAGAGAGAGAGAGAGAGAGAGAGAGAGAGA
This sequence comes from Palaemon carinicauda, assembly GCF_036898095.1. Taxonomy (NCBI): domain Eukaryota; kingdom Metazoa; phylum Arthropoda; class Malacostraca; order Decapoda; family Palaemonidae; genus Palaemon; species Palaemon carinicauda. The sequence continues at coordinate 12,693,277 of NC_090749.1, forward strand.
GTAAAGAAAAGACTACAATTCCCGAAGGGACATTGACAGATTACAATACCATTGTCACTGACTTCCTCAAACAGTGTTTGAGATATGATAGATATTTGTTTCTCATGTCGTCTACGAAAGGTTTAATCCCTGGAATGAATAAGATTGTACTCTGGAATCCCTCCGTTACTTAAAAGCCAATAATGATATAAAGGAAAGAGATTTCTATGGCCATCTATTAAAGTTTGTAAACAAAGGCCTCGTGATTAACACAGCCAAAGACAACATTAAAATTAAGGCTACAGTTAATGGATTATTCCTATACTTCATTGAAAATTGTAAGAAGAGCATCACATGCTCTAAAGGTTTTTGTGATAGCCGAACTTTAAACTAGGAAACAGATAATTACCTCTCTCTCTCTCTCTCTCTCCTCTCTTCCTCTCTCTCTCTCTCTCTCTCTCTCTCTCTCTCTCTCTCATCTTTCCTAGGATTAAAGGTTTTCTTATGGCGAGTATCAAAGGCGAAGTAGGGATTAGATTCAGACTCATTTCTTTCAACAGGAGGATCACACAATGATCTGAGTAACGCATAACACTTTGGGTAACAACCTCTGGGGATTTATTATAATGTGCCTCATTAGAAAAGAGAAATAGAGAGTGTTACTCTTACAGAACAGTTCTCATTCCAAAAATCTTTTACTCACATCTAACTCTGAACTGATATTTGCACCTTAACTCTTTCTTTTTTTTCATAATTCCTTTTGATTATTTTTCAACTGAGATTGTAGCTTCCATTTAATGATATTTCTCTTGCTAATAATAATCAGTAGTGAAAAATTAGGTGGCATTGTCCCTCTCTCTCTCTCTCTCACTCTCTCTCTCCTCTCTCTCTCTCTCTCTCTCTCTCTCCTCTCTCTCTCTCTCTCTCTCAAGGTGGTTACTATAAGCGATATCAACTTGTCTTAAACAGAGAATTGCTAAAACCAAAGTGAAATTGCATAGCAGTGTTAAAGTAGACAGTTGCAAAAGATTCAAACATTTAGCGTTTGGGGATTTGAAAAAAAAAAAAAGATGTTAACTCCTTAAGATCCATAGTTGAAGGATGGAAGGAATAGTCACGTGTTAAGAATCTTCAGATTTCTTCAGGGATTTGCAAATTTTGATTCTGAATTATTATCGGTCTTTGTCTTCTAATATGAGAGAGAGAGAGAGAGAGAGAGAGAGAGAGAGAGAGAGAGAGAGAGAGAGAGAGGAGAGAGAGAGAGAGAGAGAGAGAGAAGCATTTCTAATATGCATCATGTTGGATATAGGGGTAGTTCTGTTTCGTTTTTTAGTATAACTAAGGAAATGGTATTACCATTTTCATTGTTATCTCAATTATTTTCCTTTTTATCATCACTATTTTTCTTATTAATATTACCATCATTACTACTATTATTGAAGTTATTATTTTTTTAATATTATTATTAATATTATTAGTGGTAGTGGTATTATTATTATTAATTATTATTATTATTATTACTATTATTATTATTATTATTATTATTATTATTATTATTATTATTATTATTATCCTAATATCAACATAAAGCTCAAAATAATCGTAGTAATGTTTCCAAGGATAACAGAGATAGTACAAGGGCTGCCACTTTTAATTCCCTAAAAGAAGATGAACTCGAGTAAATATATTACAGCAAACGTTCTCTTGTTACATCAAGATAATATATCTTGATTCAAGGAATGTCTTTGCTTGGATATAGGATCATAATTACCATTTATTTATTTATGATGACGGACATCATCTAATGTTTATGTTGAACAATCTCCAACCCCTTCGGTTCCAGTGGCCATCCACCAATCAGGAGTACCAACCTATGAAACCTCAAAAAGACCCTTAATCAAAGAAAATATGATGAATTAGGTGTTTTTAGCAACTCCAGTCTTACAATACTTCTTGATATGTATTTAATTTGCTATGATAAAGGACTATACAGGTTTTTAATTTGTTCTTTTAAATAGGGTATTCATGATGGCCGTTTCCATTATCGACTGGGGGGGGGGGGGGTGAAGAAGAAGTCTAGCTGCTTTTTAAAGCCTTTACCTCTATCAGTTATGGCACAATATATCTATAAATGAAAACTTTATAGTAAATAAAAATAATTGCTAATAGTAAACTTTATATAAAATAATGACTTACGAGAATATGACAAAAATGACTCCTGTCTAAGAACCTTCCTCCCCTAAAGATTAGAAATGAATAGCTGTTTCTATTAGTTGACAGATGGGTGCTGGAAACTGGTTTATAGTCAAAATTAGCGATTCTTATTCCATAAGTGGAATTATACCAAAGAGTAGCCACAATGTCGTCGCCTGCAAATATGCAAAAGATAGCAAGACAAATAAATGTCTATAATCCAAATATCTAATTACTTACCATATCCTAATTACAATTAATTGCATTTACTATATGCATTTAATGTGCAAAAAGCAATATGACATGCAATTCAGATTAAGATGAAGATCAATGATCCTTTTTCATAATGATTATGATGAGGTATTCTGTGATCATGCGGACTAGCAGAGATATTACCAGCATTGTTTCCACTTGACTTTTCGAAAGCAAAATCTTATTTAGATCCTGCAATGCCATATTCGTTTGTTCTTATTATTTCTGAATGTAATTATAGCTTCCCACATTAGATTATTATGCCCTTTTACGATGAACTATCTGAATCATAATCTATGATAATTAATAGTTGCATTCTAGTTCAGTTCTGTTTAAGGAATTTTAGATATCGATGCAAATGAAGTTATCAGAAAATCCACCGGATTTCATAGTTGTTAATTAAGCTAGAGTTCCAATTTCCGTGATTTGGAACTATGAAATTATCACTCAAAGTTGTGATTTGACATTAGGCGATTTTATGTCTTTTTAAGCCAAGTATTCTTCGCCTCTACGTCAACAAATCTGATTAGTCAGACTCTTTATAGGGCAGTTCTCATAACATTAATTTGCAATGCCAAATTATTCATCATTTAACACTGAACATTCAACGCATAGTGCGATGCTTATGCCCTCTGCATTGAATGTGTTTATCATACAGCCGAATATAAGGAAAATTACAATCATGATAATCATTTAAAAATGCAAAAAAATCCTTATTTTCGTGAATGATGTGAGTGACCTTGAATGAAGCATGATCTATATATATATATATATATATATATATATATATATATATATATCATATATATATATATATATATATATATATATATATATATATATATATATACTTTGAAATGAAGTACCAAAATATTTGTCGTGAACGAAGTGAGTGAATAACACCCCCACCCCCCCCCTTTGGCCGGTCATTCCTTTTCGCGGTAGAGATTGGAGGGGGGGGGGCGGTCTGGGAGCTGATATTTTCGACAGTGAAGTCAATAACTCCTATGCTGATATAGATATACTTGTAAAATTTTCAAGGATTCTTAAGATCTATATAACCTTTGCTTCTGATAAATCTTATGTTCATACCTTTATAGACATGCCATGGTGGTAATTTTCTAAATATCCGTATGGGGCCATATCCCTGGATAGGTATGCTACTCGGACACCCCTTTAAGGTATACTCGGTCGTGAACGACCCCGACTCCGAAAAAAATTCAGGAAAATTTAGTTATGCATCAATCTGTATTGTTTGACTTGCTAAAAATACTTCAAAGAATGCTAAAAATTACTGAAAATATAAATAATACCCATCTACAAAATAACTATTTATTGGAAATATATTAAAAATTTAAGTATACAAAAAAAAGACTTGACGTAAATATTCACAAAAAATTGAAATATACATATACACATAAATCCCTTTAGGGACACCTTCTTAGATGGCAAAGCAACAGCGTGTAATTGCTGAAATGAGTTGGACCCATAGAAGTCAATATCTGAAATGAGAAAAAAAGGGTAAATTTTTTTAGCCAAAAAAATTTGTCCAAATTTCAGTAATTTTTTGGGTACCCAAATGAAATAAGAAGAGGCTAATTTTTTTTATAGAATAAACTCATATTATCCTAGAACAAAAATACATAATAAAATATGCACTAAGATGTAATTTACTGTTATAACAGGGGCGAAATCTAAAGGTAATTTTTTGACGGCCTAGTTCACAATGGAAATTTCTTATGAAAATCATTGTATCTCCTATAAAATATGATATTTATGCATTAAATTATACCAAAATATCACGAATTCTATACAGAACAAGAATATATAGAGATATGCCAACTTACCTTTCGGGTATGTCAACAAAATGGCCGCAGACTGCAACAACTCTTACAGCCCAATCTACCACTTGGAATGATGAATGGGGTTGCAAGCTCCATATTATCATCAACATCCCTTTTTAATTCCATTAGAAGTGTGTTGATGACATCCATGCCGAGGGAATACTGTCTGTTGGCCATTATTGAAGATAAATTCAAAATAAATAGAAAAAAATCAAATTTGCAAAAAACCCAAAAAAATCAGAAATTAGCATTTGAGGGAAAATGGACCTCATGGCAATATATGGCATCTAAGCCAAAACCAATGTCATGCAAGTGGTAGACACACCATCCACCCACACTTTCCAACTATAAAGAACCAAACAAGTATCAACACTGTTCGACAATTTATAATTATGTAATAACTTTGCTGTTTGATCACTTACCCCTATAAAGGTATTCAGGGTCGAGGTCGACCCCTGGGGGGGGGGGGTAAAAAAAACAGGGAAGGAGGGAAGTTAGACGAAAATCAGTCCTAAAGCAGACAATAGCATGTAGACTAGTCACCCCTTGCAGGTCGATCACTTCCATATTCGAGACAGCTGATGATTTATGGGGAAAAAACAGGTTTTGAAATGCTGTAGGGGTCGCAAACGACCCATCATACCTTTCCAGGGATATATTACTCCTAGAGTTTTACAGATATTCAAATGATCTTCACAGGGTTCATTGAAGGTTATATGAACAACTTGCGTTTCAATTTCCATCTTGATACATGCCATAGAAAAGTCACAGCAGCCATTTTTTCGATCTGGCCATGATACCGATTTTCGGTGGTAACGTAAATTTCTCCTAGATTATTTCACATATCTCGATTAAATTTTCAGGGATACATCGGACAAATATTTACTTTTTCTATGCAATTTTCATGTTGATATCTGAAATAGAAAACCCACAGTAGAAGTTTTTGTTATTTTTGGCGCCGCAGTAAATGGATCCCAAACTAATTTACATAATCTAAATGAAAATTTGAGATTGTTATTAAACGTATTTTCTCTGAGCCTGACAATTTTCATTTTAATATCTGCAATAGAAAAGCCACAACTACCATATAGCTCTTCTTAGTGTGTATATATATATATATATATATATATTATATATATATATATATATATATATATATATATATGTGTGTGTGTGTGTGTGTGTGTGTGTGTGTGTGTGTATAAAATTAATTATTGTGATAGTGAGCGACATCATTCAACGAGGGAAACTACACGTTCCAAACATAATACCGGTCCAGAGTTGCACTAAATCTAGTTGTTAAATAAGACAAAAAGAATAGTAATTAAATGGTATGCTTAACACATATCATTTCTGTTCTGCTTTCTTTTTTTCGTCTAATGCTATAACTTGGCCTTTAATAAGAAGCGTCTCGCAACCCCTTCTGTTCCCTGAATACAAGAACAAACCTCCTGCAAAGGACAATGATACAAAACAGATAAAAAAATCTATTAAACCAATTGTTGCAAAATTATTCATCTTAAAATTGCAACAATCAATACATTGACTATGTTTAGGAGATGGATTACGAGATAAACCATTATTTATGAATAAATATGAACCCAGATGTGGCATTCATTTTACAACCGTGGTCATAAATTTGTGGGCGTAATAAGTTTCATGAAACGAACGTTGGCTCTAAAACTGATGTGCTTTACTTCATGAATGTTTATAACGTTGTCATTTATGATACAGGTATTGATGAACCTTATTCGACGGAAGTTTATTTGCCTTTAATTGTGAAGGATTTATTTCTGCACCAGAGGTGTCTCATTCCTTGCTAATGGTCTATATTTACTTTGGTTTTATTTTGTTGTTATCCAAACGGTATCAGCTGGCTAGATCATTAATCTCTTTCCACGCAAAGGAAACAGGCGGGGATAAATTCAAAATTAATACTTACAAGTAATATAAAACTAGGAACTGCTCTACTAAAACTGTTACTTTCTAAAAAGGATTCGTCCTCCATGTTTTCTGGAACAAAATCTAATCACTTTTTATTCATTAATTCAACTTCTGCATGTGACGTAAAATTCAAGATTATTATTATTATTATTATTATTATTATTATTATTATTATCATTATTATTATTATTATTATTATTATTATTATTATTAGTAGTAGTAGTAGTAGTAGTAGTAGTAGTAGTAGTAGTAGAAGTAGTAAAGTAATAATGATAGTAATAGTAGTAGTATCTAAGCTACAACCCTAGTTTGAAGAAGAGGATACTATAAGGCCAAGGGCTCCAATAGGTAAAGTAGCCAATTGAGGAAAGGCAATAAGGAAACAGATATAACAGTATGCCCAAGTGTACCCTCAAGCAAGATAACTCTATCCCCAAACAGTGGAAGATGGTGGTACAGAGGCCATGGCACTACCCAAGACTAGAAAACAATGGTTTGATTTTGGAGTGTGTATCTCCTAGAAGAGCTGCTTACCATATCTAAAGAGTCTCTTCTACCCTTACCCTTAAGAGGAAATTAGCCACTGAACAGTTACATTGCAGTAGTTTATCCTTTGAGTGAAGAAGATTCTTATTTTTCGGTTATCTTAGCTATTTTCAGGTGTTTGAGGAAAGAGGAGAATATATAAAGAATAGAGCAGACTATTGTGGGTATGTTTAGGCATGGTAAAATTGAGCCGTAACCAGAGAGAGGGATCCAATGCAGTACTTTCAGGGCAGTCAAAGGATCCTATAACTCTTAGTTAACTCACTGGGTTAACTACTGCGCTGTAATTGTTCAGTGGCCACTTTCCTCTTGGTAAGGGTAGAAGAGACTTTTTAACTATGTGGTAAGCAGCTCTTCTAGGAGAAGGACCCTCCAAAATTAAACTGTTGTTCTTTAGTCATGGGTAATGCCATAGCCTCTGTACCATGGTCTTCCACTGTCTTGGGTCAGAGTTCTCTTGCTTGAGGGTACACTCAGAAATGCTGTTTTGTCTCGTTTCTATTCCTTTTATTTTGTTGAAGTGTTTATAGTTTATATAGGAAATATTTTTTTCAATGTTGTTACTATTCTTAAAATATTTTATTTTTCCTTGTTTCCTTTCCTCACTGGGCTATTTTCCCTGTTGGAGCCCCTTGGCTTATAGCATCCTGCTTTTCAACTAGGGTTGTAGCTTAGCAAGTATTAATAATAATGATAATAATAATAATAGTGGTGGTATCTCCACGGATGGCTGAAGCCTTGACCAACATACTGCATATATGATATGTAAAACCCGATTCTTTCAAAGGAATCAATCATTTTGCTTAAGTCTTATTGAAGATGGAACAAAATATATATCAGTCATTATTCACGATTATAGAATCTGTATTTTCTTTTGATATACTTTTCTAACAAACAAAAAAAAAGATGAAAAATATAACCGGAGTAAAAGAGGAATAGTTGTTATGAGAAAGTACAAGATGCACTGAAATGTATGCCTCCCTCCTTTCCCCTCTCTAAAATGTTTGTTTGGCACCATCAGTTTAGAAATCTGTCGAATTATAAAAGGAAACAGATAAAAAGCGTCTGAAAGAGTCTCAGCAACGAACTACATAA